>NW_009798272.1:812818-924950 GCF_000520075.1 Aphanomyces astaci | reverse complement strand
CAATAGCAAGCTGTATATGTTATATGTGAGTGATACATCGCCTAATCAGATTGCCTATAAAATATCTGACCAATCAAAATTCAAAAAGTTGTCGGTTATCCAATCATCGGCTCCAAATTTGTCGGTTTGATGTCGGATGCCACCTACATGTACTGATATGAATTTTTGTACGTAAAAAGGTGTCCTGTGGTGATGGGTAGCACACTAATTTAAGGCACACACTAATTTGACGTTGTTCATGGTTTCCTGCATTCGGATTGGCTAAATCCACTCTGCCGATTTGTACTGGAGGCTTGATCATCGTCAAGAGGTCTGTCTAATTGGTTGTGCCGATTCATTCTCCATGTCGCTCCAGTAAAGAATAAATAAGACTATTTTAATAGTCTTATTTATTCTTTACTGGAGCGACATGGAGAATGACAATCTCATAGTAGTACTAGTACATAATACCAGTATACTACAAGTACGTAGTACTCTTATGTCCCCAACCAACTGCCATCAAAACTGTAGAGACAGCCACTACTGTATTCTGGATGCTGCCTTGTACACTGAGTACTGTACAGTACACTGTAGTTCACCATGCATTCGCAATATATATATTTTATATTCTATAGCCTATGTCCCCAATCAACTGCCATCAAAACTGTCGAGACCTGCCAACCGTGCTGGATGCTGCCTTGTGGACAGACACGATTAACTACGCGTCTCCATCGCATACAGTCCGCCGTGTTCCAACTCGCGGATGCGGCGGCGGTCAGCGTCCAGGATCGCGGGGTCCGTGTGGATGAGCAAGATGCTTCCGGGGGTGGTAAACATGTCAATCGTGCGGCGGATGCGGTCGCCAACCTTGACCAGCATGTCCTGGCGTAAGAACGATCGCATCTTGTTAATTTCGGCGAGGCCAGGGAGGCCGCGCAGGACGCCATCTTGGTACGACACGAGCATCACTTCGCACCCATATTGGGGCAGCGTCCGCGGCTACACACACAAGACATACATACCCAGTCAAACCCCCATGCTTATACTCGTCAAACCACCAAGCTAGCACGTACGCGCTCGGGCAACGCATCAAACACATGGCCACGTCCGACATACACATCCACGGCTACATCCACTTGATTGTACCCGACGCAAGTGTCGGCAATGGGTACCCACGCGCCTTCGCCGCCATGGCATCGCGCGCCCACTTCAATCAACACAGGGGAGCCGCGGCAGAACTTGACTTCGCCGTGGCCAGGGCCATTGCGAAACCCCAGCGCATCGAGCACAGTAAACTGGTAATCGATCAGTGCATTCACCACGTCGTCATTGGCGGGAACAATCGACAGGCCAAAGTACACAAACGCAGCGTCATTCACGCGGCGCTTGTCATACTTCCAGATGGCCGTGACTTTATGACGGCCCTCCATCGACACTGTGTCAATCACATACTCGTCGCCATCGAGAAACTCTTGCACGAGCACACACGTATTCGTCAAGCCAAGGCCATTCACCTTGCCCAAGATGGTCGAAAACGTCGCGTGCGCTTGCTCCATCGACAGACACAGCGTCACGTCCTCCGTGCCGGCGCTATTCACGGGCTTGAGCACCACTTCCAGCGGTTTGTCTGTCGGGAGTGTCGCCATGAACGCTTCCACATGACTCCACTCGGTGCACTTTGCTTGCTTGACGGCCCGGATGCCCGCGTCTCGCAGCGCTTCCCCCATCAAGTACTTGTCACGCCGCGCATCCGTGTGCGCCACGTCGTTACCCGCCGTTTGAAGCACCTCCGTGATCGCGTCCGCCAACAACACGCCCGTTTCTGCGCCAGGGATGACGGCGACGATGTCGACCCGTCCGCCCTTGGCCACCTCCGTCGCGGCCGCGTACAACAAGTCCACCGTGTCCTGCACATTCTCGCCAACGTGTTCGACCGTCGCGGCAAACTCGAGCGTGATGCCATCGGGAACCAAACTCGCCACACTCTCCATATTCTCGAGCAAGTTGCTGTAGAGGCAAATGCACGTAAACCCCCGCGACGTCACTCGTTGCGCTACCACCGCGCCCGTCGAGAACGGATCCACGACCACCACCACCTACACACACACACTCCATGGTTAAGATTGTGTTCGTATTGGCCATTTGGCATCATTTGTTTCGTGGCCATTGGGTGTATCATACATGTACTACCTGCATGGGCTTGGTCGAAGCTGTTGGCAACGGACGTAGCTCCCACAGCCCCGTGTGTTCGAGCTCTCGCAGCCGCGCATAGTCTTGATCCAGCACGGTCTTGTCTTGATGGACGAGCAGGACGCTGCCGGGGGTCGTAAACATGTCGATGGTCACGGGCATGACGTCGCCGACGTGTGTATGGAAGCTCCGCGACACATAACTCGGCATGGCTTCAATCTCTGGAAACCCTGGAAATGAACTCACGGTGCCCGTGGCGTAGCTCACGAGCATGGCTTCGCACCCGTGCGCGTGGAGCTTGGACGGCATCGGGGGCAGCCGATCAAATGCGGCCGGGTCAAAGTACGCGTCCAGCGTCGCGCCTACCTGGTTGTACCCAATGCATGGCGTCACAATCGGAATGTACGTCCCTTCGCCTCCGTGGCACCGCGAGCCAATCTCCACCAAACACGGCTCCCCCCGTACAAATTTCACTTCGGCATGCCCTGGGCCATGGCGAATGTGCAGCGCATCTAAAAGCTACAGTGTGAGATATATATACATCATGTCGTGAGAGCTTGCTTTCCTAGAGTTTCGTCAAGAGTTGCTAGAGAAATTTTCCTATACTAGTCGATAGCCACAACTACAACTAAAGCAACCAAAGTCGAGATGCAGACGGGGAAATGGGGGGGCGGTGCCTTACCGAGTACTTTGTAAATGTACGCAATGATGGCGAGGATCGTAGGTCCCGACGCTTCTCGCAGGATCACGCCATAGTACACGAACGGCGCGCCGTTAACCGCGCGCTTGTCATACTCCCACACGGCAACCACCTTGTGCTGTCCGTCGCGGCTGACCGTATCCACAACGTACTCGGTGCCCGTCAGGTACTCCTGCACCAGCGTCGCTCGGTTTTCCAACCCCAAGTGGTTTATTTTGCCCTGGATGGTGCCAAATGCTTTTTTCACTTGGTCGAGACTTTGACACAAGAACACATCGTCGCTGCCGGCGCTTTCCACGGGCTTGACAATCACCTGATGGAGAAGAAGGCAACGACACGATGAGGTGGGCACCGTCAACATGGACGAGATGCGCTGAAAATGGATAGCCTACCTGAAACGGACTCGGTCGCAAATCGTTTTCGATGAAGTCAACAATTTGCTTCCATGTCGTGGCGTTGCATTGCTTGACTGCACGCAACCCC
Source organism: Aphanomyces astaci (assembly GCF_000520075.1). Taxonomy (NCBI): domain Eukaryota; phylum Oomycota; class Saprolegniomycetes; order Saprolegniales; family Verrucalvaceae; genus Aphanomyces; species Aphanomyces astaci. The sequence goes on along the minus strand of NW_009798272.1, from coordinate 921,598 downwards.
GCACGTCGAATCTTCTCACCCATCGCATACTTGTTGCGGCGGGCTTCCGTGCCGTCGGCGCCGTTCGTGGTCAAGCCCATGCGGTCCGACACGCGATCGGCCAACATCACGCCGGTTTCGGCACCAGGTAGGATTCCCACGATGGGCACACCGACTTGTTTCAAGTGCGCAATGGTCACGTCCAACGCCGCCATGGAATGATCGGCACCTGTCCATGCATACGTCAGAAACCACCAACGAAAATACGACATGGTTGGTCATACCATTGTGGTAAATTTCAGCCGCAAATTGCGTGTGCATGTGCTTGGGAATGTACTTGATGAGGGGCTGCATGACCTCGAGGGTGTCGCTGTAGAGGACGATGCACAGGTAGTCGCGCGACATGACCTCGCTCGCGAGGACCATGCCAGTCGAGAACGGATCGACCACGACAATTGCTTCCATGGGCGCATCCAGTTCGGGAATGGCGCTCAGCATCAACGACTCGTCGCGGGTTTCTTCGACGTTGAAATACCGTTTGTACATGACGTCGCCCACGGCTTGGGCATTGTGTCGCATACGTGGATCGAACGTGGACGCGCGCACGAGTTGCGGGATCGGATGGGGTTTGAGCGGAATGGATTTGCGACGCAAGTGGATGCGTTCGTCGAACGTGGTCGCACGTTGGTCGCTTGACAGGATGCGAAACACAGGCGGCTCTTGTTCTTGGTTCACGTGTTGTTTCCGCGGGGACGACGCCGACGACGATGCCGTGGGTGACGATGACGACACCATTCCATGGACCTTGGGATGCCCGACGGGTGGAGCTAGCGGCGACGACGGTGCGCCTATCGTGGACGATGCAACATTTCCCATCGGAGGAGCGGAGAAAATTCCTAAATGAATCCACACATCAACCGAATCTAGAATACGAAACGACACAAGTTCAACCACCTCTGTACTTTAATAAATTACATTGGAGATTTGTATCCGTTGCATGGAAATTGGATTATATTTTGATTCCCAGTCAAAGTTCCATGATTGCCTTTCCTCGAAAGAGTCGGCTATTTTTGCACGGAAAGCCCACGTCAGCCATTGTCCAGACATGAGATGACGCCCACAAGGCAGGACAAGCCAAGGGCTGCAAGACACTGGGCGCATACCTATATGCATGGTTCTATTCGAGTAGTCAAGTCACTTGATTCTTGTATGTGGCCACGTTGGGGGGTGACCACTTCAACTTGATGGACATGGATATATATTCGATGTAAGAGGTTTATCCGGACATTTCCAAATTTCGAACGCGATTTCTTTTTCTGGTACAGTTACCACGAATAACACATACACTTGCCCAAGAAACCAGCACCAACCACGAGCCCAAGCACATGCACCATTGCAACCTTGCGGTGGCGTGGACTGAATTGGTTTTCATACCTGCGCCGGTGGACGTACAGTGTACCGGTAAGTATGTGAATAATACCAGTGCCGCTGCAGGTACTGTACTGTACATGGCGTTCGACTGTCGCATGTACAGTACAGTTACTTGTATAATTCAGTAATGTGTATGTGGCGCATTAACTGATTTACAGTTTGCGTTAGTTAGTGTAATCCCCCAAACTATGGCAAGTGTTCCTGTCCAGTGAGCACAGATATAGAAGTTCCTATCGCCTTCTTGTGTCAGTTGCAGCAGGTATACGCCTACGATAAAACTAGTACAATATCTAGAGTGCGATCGCAATGTGCGTTCATAGTATGTATATGATGGTCACATCCTTGGCACATTCGCAGAAAGGCGTGTGTCGTTCGTTCCCACAAGCCTACACTTGTTATATGTATGCATTCAAATATACAGTATATTTAGTTATAAAGTACACTAATTTCAACAGTTCAGCTATGTTTGACATTCAACTGGCATCCCTATATAAAAAAATACTTCGATTTAGAGTAGTATAACGTTAGTATTAATAATACTCGACACCATTTCCTCTGAAAAAACCGACCACGGAGTATGCAAGGAGCATCCGTGGAGAGTGACTTTGCGGCGGCGGTGCTGTTCCTGCAGACGTACAATGGTACCTGCATGAGCAACAACTTGCACGTCTAGTGGGCATGCGACTGAGTGTGTATGTAGGTCCGCATCGCATCCTGCGGAACCCGACGTCATCCGTGCGGCTGGACTTTAACGCGCTCTACCAGCAAGCCACATTGGGATCATGCAGCGCAATTGCACCGCCGCTCGATGGATCGTCGTCGGCGGACCTCAATTCCTGGTTCCAACCTCCCTCTCTACAGCAATCGTGTGTTGCTAACCAACGTATAGGGCCAAGTGGAAAGCACTGGGGCATTTGTCCAAGGAAGCTGCAATGCAAACGTACATTAAGACCATGGACGATCTGGTACACACCTCGCACAACGAAATACGACTTGTGGTGACGGCATACGAACCATCCTTTGACAGGTCGACAACTGGAGGCGAAGCCCGTCGTTCCGACAACCCAGCGGCACCCTAATGTTACCACAAGGCGGGGGATCGACCTCGCCATCCGTACCACAGACCCTCATCGAACGACTGCCGTCGTTGGTACAGGAAGTAGCCGACCTCAAAGCCAAGCTGCACTTCGACAGCCAACGGCACGACGAATTGACGGGCTCGTTGCGCACCCTTTCGTACGACATGGTACGCCTACTCGCTAAAGCTGCCATGGCCTCTCACGAATCGACGATTTCAGTTGCATCCACCCCAGCTGATACTGCTATCGATATACTATCAGCACATTCCTTCCTCATGTGTATTTGTTGCCTAGAAAAGTACATTTACGAGGGAACTGCGACAAGTGGACGTCCTCCGCACCGAAATGCGCGACTCAGTCACGCGTCTCGACAAGCAACTCCAGCTACACCAGGTCATTTTCAATCACAACTCCATTATCACACTCAACCCGTGCATGGGTACTGACTGCTGTAGGCTGACGTGACCGCATGTGTCGCCGCCAATACAGCGTTACTACATCGCGTGAACTCGTCTGTAGCTTTCCGAGCCGAACGAGCTGGTAGGCAGCACACCACCAACTGAACGTCGGACTGGGTTTCATCCCATGTGTGACGTAGGATGGGTCGTGTGGCAACGCCTAGTGACTTGGACTGGCTACTACCGTGTCACATACATCGGAGGAGCCTTGGCCGTCGTTCTGTGTAATCACACACATCTCTGTGGTCTCATCTTGTCTGTCGTTGCCCCCAAATTTGAACTTTTGTGCCTTACACTATCGATTGTTTGTACTGTAAGAATCGTCGGATGTCACACTAATTGAAGTCACACACTAATTCGATGTTGAATTGGTCGGGTTTGAGTGTAGTGTTGTGGGTTTTGATTGGTCGGTTTTCGATTGTCTGCCGATGTATTTGGTGATTCTGCTCATTCGATGTTGAAAACACTCCAATTTTGAATCGACTTGGCAATATATAATCATATATGAATGATGTAGTAGTCGTATGGCGGAATCTGTTGAAACGAAAACTGCCGCGGCCTGTCGCGGACGCGCTCATTGCCGCCATCTCGTACCTCGCTCGACGACCCAAAACGCAGCCCCCGTAAGATAATAATAATAAAACCCAAAATAGAACAATCAAAACAAGTCGTCACAGATTGCAACCACCAATATATATATAAAGTGACACCAATATATATATAAAGTGACTGAGATCCTCGGGCCGGATTTGCTCGACAAAATGGCGGCGCTAAACGTCATAGCCAACATCCAGCCATCCTTTGTCATCTCGGACGCCGCATTTGCCGCCAAGCGATTGCCACCGGCGTTGCTGCTGTACTCGTACTGCTGGTACATCCATCCATCCTCTGTGAAAATCATGATTGTTGGGGTATATATATATATATGTATACTATATATATATATTTCTGATTCACGTGGAATAACCCAGACTTGAGTGGGGTTTGGTGTTAGCCACGACGCGACGCTGTGGTCGTGTGTTGAACATCGTGCACTTTTTGCATCAACGCCACACTCATAAACTGCTTGCGGGCCAATTTGCGCACCTCCTGTATCACATATAATATATATATATATATATATATATATATTTATATTTATATTAGTACAACCATTTCCATGTCATATACGAATATATATATATACTCATACTCTCCGCACATTAGAAAACCACTAAGATAGTCGGAGTCGTTTTATGTTTATTAAACCCTATTACCCAAAAGAGTAGCCGTATATATATATATTGTAAACTCAAGGCAAAAACAACATTCGCTAGACAAAAGAACACTAATAATACCATCACCATCGTACCTTCAAGAACGTCGGCAGCTCAATCTCGCCGTTGGCCAGCGCCCGATCCATGAAATACAGCGCGTCTTCGATCGCATTGCGCTCGGCATACGCATCCAACTGCCTATTCCAACAGCCAATCAAAAAACATATCCTCCACGTTGTCGCAGAAAACAGCCAACAGTCTAGAAAATGTGTGTTTCGTACTGCTGTGACAATGGATCCGCAGCGACCAACACGTCGTCCACGCCCACTTCGTCCTACGTACGCATACGAAGTAGAATCGTCATTGATTGGTGTAATAGTAGGGTCGTACTTGGTTTTCATTGGCCGCGAGCCAATCCGTGACTTGCGCGTCTGCCGCTTCCACCTGGGCCACGGCAGTCGTGAGGTCGGCCTGGAGCTTCTCCAGCGACTGCTGGCCATGTGCGAGGCGCTGCTGGCCGTGCGACAGCTCCCGCTGGGTGTCGAATTGGTCATCGATTTCGTCTAGTAGATGATTCATTTAATTTAGACACATATAAATCGTAGATAGGCGTACCTCGAATGCGTTTGTAGATCTTTTGGAGCTCGTGCTGGATCTTCTCGGTTGCTTCCGCTTTGAGTTTTACCACGGGGTCAATCACCGCGGGCTGGTACGGCGAGTACTTAACAACATGGTAGTTAAATGAGTTCTTCATATCGTAAAACAAGATGGATATATAACTTACTTGGTTTGCAGCACGGGGTTGAGCGTATGAAGGGTACGGCTGTGATGGCTGCTGATAGGATGGCTGCGGTGGTTGCTGCGACGGACTGGCGTACCCTCCTTGCTGATAGCCGTAGCTTGGCTGTGGTTGGGTTTGCTGTGGTGGGGGTGGATAGCTTGGAGTAGGGGCTGGTTGATTCGCTGGGCGTCGAAACACTGGTGGCTGCGCCCCAAAGATGGAGCAGTGGTACCTAATGCAATGTGATTGAGTTGAGTACTTTTTGTTGGAATAACTAAGTAGTAAGTACCCCACGAGCTCCACTAAACTGTGGTCGCTATCCCAATTCGTCGAGTATGGCACGACAATCAACCCATTCTGGTCCACGTGGGGGTGCCCCGGACGAATCTTTGAATTCGATGAGTGGATTGTGTTTGGAAGGATTTAGAAGAAGCTTCTTACCATCATGTCCGTCGTGGGACGCACAAAGCACGTCGGTGCTGCAAATGGGTACGCTTCCGGCATCCAGATCTCCACGGGAATGTTGTACTGGTTCCCTCCGTAGTAGATGGGGATGGTCCCAGTGAGACTCAGCATGGTGCTAATAGTAACGTGAGTTCAAATGCTAGACATACGTGTTTGGAGTAGAACCTACCTCGTGGATCCATTGTTGTGCGTGTACACGCCGTTCTGGGGACTGATCGACGGGATCTGACGCAACAACGTCTCGACGTCATACCGCACTCTCGTGGCATCCTGCGGTGGGTATCTACGTCAGGACACTTGCACCACATGCATCCGTCTCCTTACCGTATAGGACCGAAGCGTCCCCATGATGCGCTCCAACGTCGCGATGCTGTTGTTGTACATGCTGTATCGAAAGCCCAAATGGCGGCGTTCTCATCCGGATACAGTACGTCACACGGATATCAGAGTGTTTGTAATCACTCGGAATGCATGCTGTTAAACATGGGTATCATCAATTTAACCTCTCTAATTAACGTTAATGTCACTCCACAAATCAGTCCACTGTACTATTAATAGTATTAATAGTACATCTAACGCTTTCGGCAATAAACAGTAGTATACTACGATTCGACGGCTCTACTTTTCAGAATCACTTCTTCACAATTGAATATATTTACAAGGTCGACACGGCTTCGACAACAGCAGCTGCGATCACGTCGTCCTTTGCTTGTTGAGGTTCATCTTCGTCGGGAATGACTTCCACGACCGCGGCTGCATCCGCCGCTGCAGTAGCCTCGCGAGCGGCTGCCTTCACCTCGACCAATGTACTTGCCAACGCGTCGACGGTCCGCTGGAGTTCGGCTTCGGTCTTCAAGTACGAGATGAAGAAACGGAGGCGGCACTTGCCTTCTTCCACGGCAGGATGTACGATGGGCTTGACGTTGATACCGTGGTTGTCGCTGAGCATCATGGACGCGAGCACCGTCTCGACGGTCGAACCCACATATACGACCACGACGCACGTACCGCGGACGTTGGTGCCGACGTCCAACTTTGCGCTGACGCACGCGTCAAAGAAGAACGCGCTCAGGTGCTGCAAGTGCGTCGACCTCTCGGGCTCGGCCGCCATGAGTTGCAGCGACTGGAGGGTGGCGCCGGCGTTGGCCGGACCGAGCCCCACCGAGTACACGAACCCCCCCGCGCAGTACTTGAGGTACTGCACGAGCGCGTGCGACGCCAGGATGAAGCCTCCGACGGACCCCATGGCCTTGCTCATGGTGCCCATGCGGATGTCCACGTCGGAGGCGGGGACGTTGAAGTGCTCGCACATGCCCTTGCCGGTCGGTCCCATCGTCCCGAACGAGTGCGCTTCGTCCAGGAATAAAAAGCATTTGTGCGCCTTCTTGAGCGCGACGAACGCCGGCAGGTCGGGGATGTCGCCGTCCATCGAGTATACGCCCTCGATCACGATGAGCACACGGCGGTACTTGTGGCGGACGGACCGGAGGATGCGGTCGGCCGTCGCCACATCGTTGTGCGGGAACGACAAGATGGCCGCCCCGCTGAGCCGTTGGCCGGTCACGCAGCTGTTGTGGTTGAGCACGTCGCAGAGGATCAAGTCGCCCTTGCCCACGAGCGAGTCGATGGTCGTGACGTTGGCTACCCACCCGCCCACGAAGAGCACGGCGGCTTCGGCGGTGAAGTGGCTGCACAGCGCCGCTTCCACCTCCGTGTTGACGATCGTCTGGCCCACAATCGGAGACGAACTCATGCCCGTGCCATACGTCTACCCACATGCCGACATCAATACAAAAAAGACCGTTCAGACATAAAACAAACGTACGTCGATGGCCGCTTTGGACGCAGCAGCGACGGTAGGGTGCGACGCGTAGCCCAAGTAGTTGTACGTGTTGTAGTTCAATTGTTTGCGTTTTTCCGTGGTGAGGACATCCAAATACGGCACCTACCATCACCCACCCACGTCGTTAGCTTCGTAATCTAATTGTCAGTACCTTGAGGCCCGCGGACGTGAGTTCATGCATTTGGCCTTGCAGGTGCACAATCTCCGGGAACGCCATCACGTCGTAGCACTCGGCAAGCAATTCGCCGTCTTCTCCAACGTACGACACAGGTTGGTTGGTGTGGTCACCAGTTTGAGCGTCGGTCAACTCGCCCGTGGCCAAACCAGGGGCAGCAATCAGCTTGGCGGGGGTGTCGAACTGGAAAAATACTGCCGGGGGGACCACCACGCCGAGGAACTCGCCTAATTCGGCGCTCAAACTGACAATCGCCACGGAATCCATTCCAAAACACGCCCACGGGGTGTTCAAGTCGACTGCATCGTCGTCCGTCTCGGATGTCTCTTTGTTCGACGCCTCGCCACCACCACCCGCTTGCTCTTGGGCTAGTCGGGCCACCAACCACGCTTGGATTTCTTCTTCTGTTCGGATGTCGGTGGTCTTGATGACCTGAGGGGTCTTGACGTCAACCTCCTCGGGGGCTTCTTCGATCTGCACGGCCTGCACCGCCGCCGCCTTGGACTCGGCGCGATGGATGTACTGTGCAGCCAGCGACCCCGACTCGTACTGCTTCTTGGCAGCACTGCGCTGGATCTTTCCGCTGGTGGTCTTGGGAATGCTGCGGGGCTTGAGCAGCACAATCGCCGCACACCGCAACTGGTGCTCCGACAAGACGGCCGTGGCGATTTTGCGTGAGATGGCCGCAAGTTGCTCCGTGTCTTTTTTGAGTTCTGCACGAAGTTCCACGACCACGACCAGCGCTTCTTCTTGCTGCGCCGTTTCAATCGAAAACGCCGCCACACATCCAGGGCGGACTTGGTCGTGCGCCAATTCGACCTAATGCACAGACACACATGGTCATCCGTTAGTACCGCCTTGACACGCCTTCTTACCGAATGCTCGACATCTTGGGGGCAAACATTGCGGCCTCGAATGATAATCAAGTCCTTGAGTCGTCCCGTGATAAACACTTCGTTGTGGCGCAGGAACCCCATGTCCCCCGACCGCAACCAGTTGCCTTTGTAGCTTTGATGGGTCGCCCTACGACCATCCAACCAACCAACGAAACCGTGAGTGAAATCCCATTATTGCATGACTGGTGGGGGCGGGAGAACGTACTTTGGGGCGTTGACTTTGGCGTGGAACATTTCGTCCGTGTATTCTTCGCGCTTCCAGTACCCCGTCGCGACACTCGGGCCTTGGATCCACACTTCACCAACTTGGTTTTCACCCACGGGTTTCAATGTATCTGGGTCCACCACGATCACTTTAAACGTCGGCATGGCATGACCACAGCCGACCAACGTCGTCGCGTCCGCCGACGGATGCCCCTTGGGGGCCAGCACCACGCGCTTGTGTTTCTCCAGCACGCTTTTTTTCACGTTCAGCACCGATGGTTCTTTTCGGGCCTGGGGGTCTTGTCCAGTGACGACCTGATGATGGAAATAGATAAGTACGGAAATAAAGGTCCAAATACGAATACACAGCCGCGTACCAACGTGACTTCGGCCAGGCCGTAGCCGCAGTTGAACGTTTTAGGGTCAAACCCAGCGGGGGCAAACGTTTCCGTGAACGACTCGAGCGACTCGACGCGGATGGGCTCGGCGGCGCAAATCGCTTGCTTCAAATGACTCAAGTCCAACTTGGACACTTGCGCCTTGGTGGTTTTGCGAGCCGCGAGCGCGTACCCAAAGTTGGGTGCGCACAAATGTGTGCCCTTGTACTTGGACGCAATGCGGATCCACATGGCTGGGTCTTTGATGAACGCCAACGGCGACATCGACACACACCGCGCTCCTGTGTGCTGCACAGTTAGCACATCCAATAAACGCGGAAAATGGTATATGGAATGCATCGTGTCAAATCGATTCGAAACTGGAGCATTCAGCAGAATCGAACGTGTTACGAGAATGGATTCAAGAGCCGCCAAAGCCAATCAAATCGCGTGATGTCGTCGAATTTTAGCCAATCCAAACAAACTTGGGGATTTGGCAATCCCACACATGGACACATCTTTATATAGTTGGTACAAGCTATTTAAATAAAGTCCAATGAATTATTCGAATACTATTTGGCAAAATGACTACTCCCACAAGTCCAAACTTGGGTTCATATGCAGCACTATATATATATATATACGAGAGAAACAAACGTACCAAACGCACACGGTGTAAGGATAAACCCGACAAGGCCCATGTCGTGGTACGACGGCAGCCACGAGATCAACGTGTCGGTCTCTTCGATGGAGGCCCACGTCTTAAGTTGCGCATGGATGTTGCCGTGGGAGATCATCACCGCCTTGGGCTCCGACGTCGACCCGGACGAGTACTGGAAGAACGCAATGTCGTCCACGGCAACGTTCACGTCCGTGAATCTAATGTGCACCAATCCAGGTTACGCCTAAATGTCGACGCAATATTTCGATGCAAGAGCGTTTGTTACCGAGACGCAGTGGAGCTCGAAATCGCGTCAGTCGAGTACCATTGAATGTCCTTGGGCCACGCAGGCGCGTCACTGGAGAAATAGCTCTTGGCCGTGGCGAGTTGCGTCGCCAAGTGATACGTTCGGTTGGTCAAGATGACACGCGCGCCAGAGTCCGCCACCATGCGGTTGAATTTCGGTAAATCCTTTGCCAACGTACCGGGGTACGGAGGGTACGTGGGGATGCCGATGGCACCGGCATACAAACAACCCCAGAACCCCATGGCGAAATCCAAGCCGGGTGGATAGCACAGCATGACGCGGTCGCCCTTGGATAATCCTGCATACATGATCTCGATCAGCAACGTTAGATTTTTGATTGAGGAAAGGGCACACCCCCGTCGGTCTGCAGCGTCGCTGCTACTTTGCGCGCGGCGCGGTCCAATTCTTCGAACGTGATCACGACACTTTCGTGTCCTTGGTCGTCCAAGAAGATGTACACGACTTTGTCGGGAGTTTCAATCGCTCGGCGCTTGAGCAGGTCGACAATCGTCTCTTCTGGCGCGTCTTCGCGGGCAAACGAGCCCTTGAATTGCCGCTTTGCTGGTCGCTGGACCTTCTCTTCGTCCTCGTCGACATCTTCGATCTTATGCTTCCGCTTTTTGCGAGAACTCATGACAACAGTCGTTCCTACGACCGCCGCGGCGATAGACAACACCACGACACTGGCGGCTTCGGCGAATTGCATCTCCATGATGCGGCTGCTGCGTTGTTGGGGCCTTCTCGGGGAAAATGAAAGTGTTTGAATTCCACGGCCAAAAGGCGACCAGTGATTGGTCGACCGGATGAGTCATGTTGTGCTCAGCGTCGACGAGTTTAAAAACATACTTGAAGTTGTATGGAAATATCCGTACGGTAAAAACAAGAAATATAAATTTGCGGGCGTAATTTGCGAAGCTTTTGCAGCTTCAAGGTTGCTCAGTTTTAAAACGAGAATGTATGTTATATATACGTCTTTTCACAAAAATGTGAGCGATGTGAAAAAAGTTGTGTCCCGATGGTATGTATTAATACTAGTTAGTATAGTACGAAGTACTGTAACAGTACTACGGTACGGTAGTAAGTTACTGATCTCCCCCCTTAAACGAAACGGGGTAAACTTGATAATTTTTGAAACTTTATATTATCCAACCATATCGGAAGGTGATGACTTTTTCAAAATTCGAACACTTGAATCGTTTGGCATTGAAATGGATGACATCATTTCCACTGTGAGAAACTGCTGGAGACGCACTGGCATACTCAGCTCTGACTTGGAGACGCCCAGCGCTTGAATGCATGTATAAATGGTTGGTTCAGACAGCCTGCAAATACCTGTAAGAGTTGCATAATTTGCTCCGTTTCGTTTAAGGGTGGAGATCAGTACTACTCATACATCCATACTGTAATACCGGGTACGCAATTTGCTGCAGGAATACGCAACCGAGAGAGTGTTGGCAGATGTTTCGTAGACATTACACTGCACCTTTCAATTACGAATCGTTTGGACGATTTGACTTGCTCGTTTTCAGTGACTTTGACCTCCGCTCGGAAGGGAAACTACAAGTAAACGGCACACTGGTACCATGAAAGGGCAGGGCAAGCGTGTAGTATTTGGACGTGAGTATACACGGAACTAGTATATGCAGGGAATGATAAGCTTATTTTCATTTTGCTACCAGGTAGATTGTAACGTAATATAACGTTAGCCTTGAGTTTACAGGTTAATATTAATGTACTACGGTAGTACTATTGGAAATCTCGTCCATCCTAGCGGGTTACTGTAATAGTACTTACCCTCTGATTGGAAATGACTGTGATAGCGCTAACGTTAGGTTTCACTTTGTCGAGCCTTGAACATATACTACCAAGGAGAAAGTTTCATTAGAAATCTGATTTTAATGCTTAGAGAGTCCTGATCTACCGTAGAGTATGGTACTATTAATACTGTACTACGTAGTACAAGTTATGGTCAAAATCGATCAGGAATGATGCTCAATTTTCACTGTGCTTTCGTATAATTTCTATAACCTATATCTGATTTCTCCTGAACTTATCTGGTTATAGAGGTTTAGGTGGATACAGTACCAGCAAACATGATAATACCTGTATACTGTAATATGAAAAATTGTACTCCAGGAGTACGTACTATTAATAGTAACCAGTAAACCTATCAATGATTTTCAATCGATTACTACACCATTTTGCGGTTAATTTCAAAAAATATCTGGTATATTTCGTGGAATCCCATTTAAATTCGTGGAGCTTTATTATATTTCGCGATTTATTCACTCATTATATTTCGTGGACTGCCAGTATATTTCGTGATTTGCTCAGTTAGATTCGGAAACATCCACTCCATGTGAAGACGTTGCTTAGTAAGCCACTCGCTGCAATTCATTGGGCCACCTCTTGGTGGACCTACAATGAATGCGCGAGGAATTCCGAATGCAAAATCTGAAGCATACAGTATTAGGTACTGAGTAGAGTTGATTGTCGTATGATTTGATGTGAACCATTTGTATCAAAACGCTCTTCACCTCACCCATACAGCCAAAAACATGGACGAAAATTTGGCTGGAGCTTACAGTCGTCACTCCTGCATATATTATATACACCCATTGCGTTAACATTTATGCGAAATAATTAGGTTTCCTGCAGTCTGATTGGCTAAATCCTTCTGCCGATTCTTATGTACTAGTAACGTTAACGTCATTCGCCATGTCGCTCTCCACGAAACCACATTGTAGCGCGGAAGTGGCTATCACCTCTACTACACTTTTTTGCGGTTAATTTCGAAAAATATCTGGTATATTTCGTGGAATCCCATTTACAGTTAGCATTCGTGGAGCTTCATTATACTCCGGAGTACTTCGCGACTCCGTCATTTACACTGTTAATTTCGTGGGAATGTCGAATTCACTCATTATATTTCGTGGACTGCCAGTATATTTCGTGATTTGCTCAGTTAGATTCGGAAACATCCAGCATATTTCGTGACGAGACCATATTAAACGTCGAATTAGTGTGTGACGTCAATGAGTGTGATATCAATCACCACAGGACAACTTTTACAAAATTCAGTACAAAGAATCGACGATCGATAGATTTGGCGAGTCAGCACAAAAGTCCACAGAAGGGTTTGTTCTTAGAGGTGATAGCCACTTCCGCACTACAATGTGCTGCGCTCTCACTTACATTTCCACTGTTAAGAGTTTGTGAACTTAGAGGGGATATACCACCTCCGCGCTGTATTTGCTTTCTGTGATTGTCAACGTATCCGGTAAAGTGATGCTTTTGTCATGTTATCCGGATCCGCAGACATTTCAACACACCATTTGGTCTCAGTTGAGAAAGCACCCAAGCATGGGCAACGCCAAGTCACAAGTGGCGTTCCTGGTGGAGCCGATGGACCCAATGCCGATCGTGCTGCGCGATTTCTGCTATGACTCGCCCTCGTCGATCCAAATTCCGCCCTTCATGTCGCGCACCAAACACGATGGCGTGGTGCACACTGTGGACGGCAAAGTGGCATTCCTGTGGCAAGGAAGCTCCATGACACTCATGAACACCGAACGGTCCATTCTCATGCGCATGGAGCGAAAGGTGTGCGAGAACATCAACACACATACAATCGTGGTCGATCGAGGTAGGCATGGTGCGTCTGGGTGGCTCGTCGATATCACCGTCAACTTTCCGTTCCCTTCAATGTACGAGCCGGATGTCGAGTGCACTGTGCACTTGGACGACACTACTTGGTATTGACCCTGTAACGTTATATGCAAGTTCAATGTGCCCCCATCGTATGTCCCCTTGCTTGTAGGGTCGATTTCACAGTCCAAGGCGACTGGAGGGCGAGAAATGCCGTCGTTTCCATGCATATCGGGCAACACGTCGTCGTCGTAGCTCGAATCCGCGGAGTGACGCCAGATCCTCGACTGTTTGGCGAGTACATCCTCGACGTCATTCCCGGCGCTGACGTTGCGTTTTTGGTGCTTCTCTGTGCCTCCATCGATCGGATTGCAAATTTAACGCGCGGGGTGATCTTATAAGTACTAGTTAACACACTTTTTTTCATTGTCTTTTGAAATCCCACCGACACGTGCAATGCGACCTCCTGGCTTAGGACTATGGAAGACAATGAAAGTGATAAGTTAGTTACACTCTTTACCCAGGATGATTTGATTTGACTAGGTTAGATGTTGGAGATGCTAGCTTAACGTTCACAGTAATACTGTCACGTTTTGTGCAATTTCGCGGTTTGTACTATTAATACTGTAGTACTAGTAGTACTATTACTGTAATAGTACTTGTGATCAGGATGTGCATTACTAACAAGTTCAATATTCGTACTTCGAATATACTACTACGTACTACGTAGTAGTACTTGAAGTAGTACGTAGTACTTACCGTAATAGTACTGTAGTACATGCTAAAACATACATTTAGGAATTCGAACTCGTGAAATGAAAAGTCCGCATTTTGGTTGTCATAACGTTTCAATTCACTCTTTCATTAGAGAGATTTTGCAAGTGTCCGTTGGCGTTCGCGTTCCACTTATCTGCCAAAACCGGAAGTCGACCTGTCAAACCTCATGTAGAACGCGAACGCGTCCTCGTAAATCTGATTGCCATTCCGCGAAAAGTGCAGATCTCACGGACTGGCAGTCCAGTCTTCTCCGTGATAACTGTATATGATTGGCATGGACAGCCTGTGTGTATGCTACCCTACCCGCTCGGTGTGGACTTCGCCAAGGGGTTCTGGGGGGTGTTTGTACGCCAGTGCCATGACCATTCATCCCACGTGTCCGCCGTACCCTGATACCTTGGCGACGGACTTGCCTCGATTTAACCGCATGGTGGCGGATTCTGGGGCGGCGCGGGTAATCTTGACCACCCAAAAGTACCATTTGGCAACGACGATGGCGAAAGCCAAGAGCGTCTACCATGGCACGCTACACAGTAACGTTAGACTCCGAACCGAACGTTTGGCTACGCGCTAGCATCTCGGAAAACCATGGCGGCGGAATCCGCCACATTCAACCTGACGCATTTGAAGCGAGCGATTTGTGGGGCAGAGACCATTCATATCGAGTCGTTGGTCGCCTTTGCAGACAAATTTGATCCTGCTGGGTTTGACCCCACAACAGCACAACGACGTGGCGACGGCCGACCGCATCCTCCGGTCTGTCCGCCACAAATACCGCCGCGTGCTGTCGTGATAGAGGGCGAGCACTCGATGGGCGGCGACATCCCCGACCTCCCGGTGTTCGTCGCGCTCAAGAGGCGCACAAGTTCTATTTGTCGGTGATGGGAATCCAAACAAACCGAAGGATTTCTGCGGTGGACCAGTGGGATACATATATCCTCGTGTCAAGCGATTATACCGTGCTGTATTACAAGACGATTCGGTTGACTGAAGTACTCGATGACGAATGGAATGGAAAATGGCCATCACAAACATATTCAATATTAGAGATTTTTAATGGCAGTCAACCATTCCCTAGCGAGCGAACTATCCGAAGCCAACTCTGCCACACTCCTGGATTATGTACCTCGAGTTGAATGTGGTCAGCCCACCCGACTAACTACGTTACTCGTTAGTTAGGCCTGTAAAACTATGACATGTGATTCATCAAAAGTCTATCGATCATAAGCAGACTTTCGTCACAATTACTGTATTTGACATCATATTTACTTAGATCTTAATTTCGTCCATGGAGCTCTTGGTCGACACGCCGTCGATGAGCCCTCGCGTCGAGTGGACTTCGTTCTCAATGGTCGTGGCATCGTCTTCGAGGACAGACCTGACTTTGGGCTTCGCGGGGGTACGCTGCTTCGCCCACTTTCTCGCCGTGCGACTGGTGCGTCGGCCAGTCACCACCGCCAACACGAGCGCAATCAGCACCACGCCCAGCAGTCCCACGAGCGCACCCGTGATCGCAATGTACTTGTTGTCCTTCTTGATCACGCTCAGAATCGAGTTGGGATCCGACTGAGACGCCTCCGCGTTGATAAAGTGCAGCGGCTGCGCGTCAAACTTGGCTTTTCCTTCCCGCGTCTGGCAGTACGCGCGGCCGTTGCGAATGGTCAGCCAGTTGACCATTTGGCCCCACTGCTCTTCGTGGCCACACTCGACAAGCTGAAAGTACTTGACCGAGTCCTTGTTTCCGTGGTGCTCCATGTTGAGCACAAAGTTACCAGGCACTTGGTCCTTGCTATCCAACGTGCATGTCACGGTGGCCACGACATGGTACGACTGCGTCGCGACCTTGTTGTACTTGGAGTCCTTGTTCTTGGTCCCAATGAAGTCGGAAGCGTTTTTGAGTTCCACGGACGAGTACTCGATCTTCAACTCGTCGCACACGCTTGGTTCCGTGTACAAGTCGAACGCGAGCTTGGCCGCGTCTCGCAGCGACGTCGGGACCGCGGCGTCGTCCAGTGCGATCCATTCGTCCTGAGCAATATGCTTCGCTTGCGATTTGTCGAGCACGGCGGTGACGGCTGTGGTCGGTGCAACGGTGCCTTCAACTTGGGCCACCACGTCGTCGTCCTCCATGTCTTCCGGACAGAGATCAAACTTGCAATTGTTGTCCGGGTTCGGATACACCTTTGTCACACCGTTGAGGCAAGTGTGCACTAGCTTCTTGCACTTCATGCCGTCCACAGAAGGAGATGCCATCGCCAAGAGCGCGACCACGGCCACCGTTGCCCACTTCATTTTGCTTTCGAAAGTGTACGGCATGACTCTCCTCGTCGCCTCTGATTGGCTAGGTTTTATACCTCATGTCGTCACTGAACCACATGTTGTTTACCACATGTTTTAAACTAAGGATTTATCTTATTCTCTGTATTTTCAAGTATTAAACGCAAAATAGAACCAGTTTTAAACTATTACAAACGACGCAAAGCCTTACAATTTGGCAACAAATAAAATGTCGGCATAAATGTATTTAGACAGTGCTAGTATCCGGATAAGTCACGTTTGCATTAATTGAAAGTGTATGTGATGTACCCGTATATACTATTTGGAAGGTTATTCGACCTACCAGATGGTGAGGAACTTCCCAGAGCGATTTGACAAGCGCAGCGCACACTATCCTCTCGAGCTCCGACGACAGCTCTCCACGACATGCACTTGTCCAAGGTCCTGAGTGCCCTCGCGGGATCCATGCTTCTCTTAATGGACGAGTCTTCCTCGACAGCACATGCGTCGCCCCTCATGGGGATGAAGAAGCTCAAATGCAAGAAGCTCGTGTACGTGTGTGAGGACGGCTTCACCAAAGTGTATCCGAATCCGTTCAACGGATGTGAGTTTGACTTGTGTCCTGAGGACATGGTGACCGACGAAGATGACAGGGGCGAGGAGGACGTGGATGGTGACGTTGATGATGACGATGACGACGAAGGATCATCCGAGGACGACGAGGTCAACGATCCAGTCGTGTGCAAGAAAGTCGTGCACACGTGCGCCGACGGCCGAACCAAAGTCCATCCGAATCCGTTGAACGATTGCGACTTCGATCCCTGCCCCGAAGACGTTGCCGCCGAGGACGATCGCGACGACATCACGATTGAAGACCTCATCGACGAGGACGCCACCACCACCGTCGCGCCCCCCGTCACAACATCCACACAACATCACGCCGAATCCGACATTGACGACGACGACGACAACCGAGACCCAGACAAGCCGCACACAACCACCGTCGTCCACCCCCCAACTTCCTCTACGACCACCGCCGCGCCGAAAGCAGTGGTGTGGACGTCCATCGATGCGTCGAAAGCTCCCGCGGCCGTGCAAGACGCTGTCCAACTCGCGTTTGCCCTGTACAACTCCACGTCAATCTGCGACAAGTTGATCTTGTACTACGACTCGATCGAAGCACACAACGAGACCACATCCCTACCAAAGCAGCATCACTTGAAGAAGGACAAAAAAGTACATAGCACCTTTCACGTGGTGGTAAACGTCGACTGCTACCTTCTCGGGGTCAAGGAAGTCGGCGGCAAGTTCATTTTGAACTTGGAGCAACACGGTGTGAACGAAGCGCAGCCGTACCAGCTGACCGACTGCGCGCACTTGGAAACGTGGAGTGAATTGAGCAACTGGCTCGCCGTGCGCAACAACGTCGGGTACTGCGAAACCCCTCGGCAAAAGAAACGCTTCGACCTGCAGCCCCTGCGATACGTGCACTACCAAGCCAAGACGCTGACCTTGTTGGACACGGTGGTGCGCAACAAAAACTACCTGGCGATTGTGGCGGCCGTCGCCGGAGCTACCGCGGCACTTCTCTTGCTCGTGACGGTGGTGCTGCTGCGTCGGCGATACTGTGGCTACCGCAAACTCAAAATGGACGGCGGGGACGAATCCCCCGACGGTACCCTGGGGGACGAAGACGCAGGCGTCAAACTTACCCCCCCAACCAAACGGCAACCTCCTGCCAAGGCTGCTACTGCCAGTACCTTTTTGTAAAGCAAACTATTATTGACAACCTACATATTAAGCACACAAGAGGGCTCACATGTACATGTACATACTTGGAAGTTGTACATATTCACGATCATGTGTTGGGCTAGCAACGATATCGACTAACTACCAGTAGACGTGCAGGTACATAAATATACTTGGTACCGTTATGTACCAATTGCTCATTACAATCCTGTCAAGATGGTACTGGGAGTAATTACACGTATAGGTTCAATATCAATTGACTTGGATATTCAGGCAACTAGAAAGCGATATATAGCGGTAACAATGGGTTGATAGAATTAAACGAGCGATGTGGCCATGGCGAGTATCATCACGGTCGACAAGAGCGCAAAGCCCGCCGCGCCGTTCTTCGTGGGCTTGACTTCGTCCTTTTTGGCCGACTTGGCCAAGTTTGTCACTGCGCTCGTCGTCGCAGGGGTGCTCGGCTTGGGCGCCGGGTTATTCTTGTTCGCTGACTTCACCCTTGGCTTCTTTGTGGTCTTTGGCTTCTTGGCCCTTGGCTTCTTTGTGGTTTTTGGCTTCTTGGCCCTTGGCTTCTTGGTGGTTTTGGGCTTCTTGGTGGTCTTGGGCTTCTTGGTGGTCTTGGGCTTCTTGGTGGGTTTGGGCTTCTTAGTGGTCGTTGCAGCCTTCATCGCGACTTGCGCGGCTAAATGGCGTTCAAATGCTGCGACTTGGCTACCGGCGTCGGCGTGGCTGTCGCCGCGGAGGGACACACCGGCAGAGGTTACTGGCGCATTTGAGAGCAGACAGACGGCAACGGCCAACGCGGCGGTGATGAACGAAGTCTTCATGGTCGAAATTGGACAATCACCGTCATGCTGAAGATGGTGTTGATGCGATGGACGACGGTCGACCTTACAAAGTGCAATTAGAGCCATTTCATTGGCTGAATGATTCGCCCGCAGGAATTTGATTGGTTTAAAAGGTTGCTCAAAATACAAATCGGAAGGTTTCATTGGCTAGTGTATGCAATTGACAACCTAACGACACAGCCACGAAAACATATCCAATCCAAAATGTGACGATTTCCGACGCACATTGTCGTGAGTTGGATCTCATGTTGGAAGCCTTGGAAAAAGCAATATTTACGGAATCCTTTGCTCAAGAATTGGATGGAAGGCTATTTTTACCGCTTATACTCACAGGTCCTCGACCTTGTTCACACTAATTAAGCTCTATCGCCAGCATCAACCCGCGGCGGTACATGTACTATTCGTCGTTCCATTGCATCGAGTCTACTACGTATTTAGTTGATGCCCACTTGGCGTTGGACCAAATTGACGTATTTGCCCTTTGGGATGGCCATGAGTTCGTCGTGGGTGCCTTGTTCGACGATCTTCCCGTCGGCGGTCACGGCAATGATGTCTGCGTTACGAATCGTGGACAACCGATGGGCCACAATGATGGTCGTGCGGCGTTTAAGCTGCAGCAGCGCGTCCAAACTGGCTTGCACGATGCGCTCGCTCTCGTTGTCGAGGGCACTTGTGGCCTCGTCCAGGAGCAGCACCGCCGGATCCCTTAGAATCGCCCGCGCAATCGCAATGCGCTGCTTCTGCCCCCCCGACACTTGAATGCCTCGATCCCCCACTTGGGTATTGTAGTTGTCTGGGAACTGCATGATAAAATCGTGGGCGTTGGCCTTCTTGGCTGCGTCCTGGACGTCAGCTAGCGTCGACCCCGCCTTGCCAGACGCAATGTTGTCGGCAATGGTGCCTGCAAATAGCACAGGTTCTTGGCCAACGAGAGAGATGTGTTGGCGCAGCCATTGCAGGTTTAGTGTGCGAATGTCCACACCGTCTAGCAGCACTTGGCCTTCGAGGGGGTCGTAAAAGCGCTCCAAGAGGGCGATTGCGGTACTTTTCCCGCACCCGCTGGCCCCCACAAGGGCGACTGTGGCCCCACTGGGCACCTTGAGCGAATACCCGTTGTAAATGAACGCATGGGGGCGACTGGGGTAGGCAAACTTGAGCTGGACAAACTCGAGCTCCCCGCGAACGCTTGGCAGGGTATCGCCGGTCGAGTTGGCGCAGTCGATGGGGGGAACGCGGTCGATCGTGTCAAAGAGCCGGGACGCTGCCTCCTTGGCCTTGACGCTGTCCGACATGTTTTGAGCTGCAAGGCCCACGCCGAATGTACTCAGCATGATCGACATGAGCACGAGGAACATGCCTTTAAAGTCGACGAGGTTGTTCACGATGAGCCACCCGCCAAACCAAAACAAAAACGCGATCGCAAAAAACATCACGCCCTGGCTCACCCCAAACCCCGTGCCCCCCGCCAGCCCCGTCTTGACATCCTTGGACGCCGACAGGTCCAAATGTCCGACGTACTGATTGTGCACTTGCGACTCGAGCGTGAACGACGCGACGGTACGGATCGAATTGATCGCTTCCGAGAGGAGCGCGCCCGCCTTGACGTCGCCGTCGTTGAGCTTCTTGTTGTGCCCCGACATCATTTGCATCTGCACGTACGACGCCGCGCCCAAGATGGGAAACACACCAATCATGGCCAGGGTCATCTGCCAACTGTAGTAAAACCCGATTGAAAACGCCACTGAGAGTGTCGCGAGGTTGACGAACCCTCGGTTCATCGTCTCGGACGTCATGGCCTGAATGATCGCAGAGTCTGTGGCCAGCATCGTCGTGAGCGCGCCAGACGACTGCTTGTCGAACCAGCCGACGTCCTGGTGCAGCATGGACTGATACCCCATTTCCCGCAACCGCCTCGTGAGTCTCTCGGAGGCGACAGTGAATCCATAGTACTGGATCGACACGGCGACCGCAAACGTGATCCCTAGCCCCACAAATGCGAGTGACCACTTGATGGCTTCGGCCTTCATGCCGTCTGCCGTGAGCGAGTAGTTGAAGAACAGCACTGTGACGTTGGTGAGTAGAAGCCCCCACACAGGGAACACGGCGCCATTGATGAGAGCACCCACGGACCCGAGCACGATGTACCACACCTCGGGGGCGTTGAGTTTCCAAATGCGACTTAAAGGGACTGTTTTCACATCTCCGCCTGCCACGTCACCAGATGCTGAAGCGACCACGACCGCATCCCCACCTCCAGAGGCACCGTCAACGGGTTTCTTGGCTGGTGCAGACACTGCCCCCTTTTCGTCGTCAAACGATTGAACGGTTTCAATCTTAGTGGGGCTGGATGGGGCAGGGCGCTGCTGAGCTTCGACGAGAGCCTTGTACTGGCTATTAGGTCGACTCATGAGGTCGCCGTGGCTGCCTTCCTCCACCACGCTGCCCCCGCTCAACACGACAATGCGATCAGCATCTCGAATCGTAGACAGTCGATGGGCAATGATGATGGTCGTGCGCTTCCGAGACGCCAGCAGCGCATCCAGCGACGCTTGCACAATGCGCTCACTCTCCGTGTCCAGCGCACTCGTGGCTTCATCCAGAAGCAGCACCGCCGGGTTCTTGATAATCGCTCGGGCAATCGCAATGCGTTGTTTCTATCACAACAATCCTTATACTACGAAAAATTGGTTTCCACTGTAGTCCAGTATATGACGTACCTGCCCGCCAGACAGTTGCACCCCGCGCTCCCCCACTTGCGTGTCAAAGCCTTGCGGAAACCCCGAGATAAAGTCGTAGGCGTTGGCTTGCTTGGCAGCCGCATACACGTCTTCCAATGACGCATCTGGCTTGCCGTATCGGATGTTGTCGGCAATCGAGCACGAAAACAGCGACGGCTCTTGGCCGACGAGTCCGACTTGGGCCCGAAGCCACTTGACATTGAGCATCTTGAGGTCGTGTCCGTCTAGCTTCACCACGCCTTCCAGCGGGTCGTAGTAACGTTCTAACAGCGACACGATCGTCGACTTGCCGCTGCCGCTGGGGCCGACAAGAGCGACTTTTTCCCCGGCTTTGATGTGCAGCGAGTACCCTTTGCACACTTGGACTTCAGGGCGTGCGGGGTAGTGAAACCCAATGCGATCCAGTTGAATGTCGCCTTCCACGGACGGCAACGTGCTGCCGTGTGCTGACGTGGCATCCACCAGCGACGGTCGCTCGATCATGTCAAACACGATCGCCGCCGCCGCTCGGGCGGAAAACACCGCTTGGATACTTGGTCCGGCTTGGCCCAGCGCCATGGCACTCATGATGATGGTAAAGAACACCGTGAGGACGCGGCCTCCGTCGTAGCAGCTCTCGGTGCACTTGGGCAATGTTAGCTGATCGGTCGCGACTTGCACAGCGCCGTACCACATCCCAAACGCATACGTCATGAAGATCATACCGAACATGGATCCCGTGCCGATACCAACCGCCAACCCCTTCTTGATGCCTGCTTTTTCGGTTGCGACGAGCGCCGTCTTGTACTTGTCAGCAAACGTAGCCATCGAGTTGAACATTTGCACCGTGCGGATGTTGGACAGCGACTCTTCGGCCACGCCCCCCGCCGCGCCGTACGCCGTCACAGACGCCTGGACCGCCGTGGAGAGCGTCTTGACCATGAGGAAGGCCGTTAATGCAATCAAAGGCGTGAAACCCAAGAGCGCGAGCGCGAGTTTCCAACCCTTGACCACGCCGATGGTGATGCCGCCAACCCCCATCGCGATGAAGTTGATGCCATCGCCGACCTTGCGGCCGATGCCATCCTGGATGATGAGTGTCGTGTCCGCGACTTTGGTCGCCAACTCCATGGGGTTGTTCACGTCAAACCAGCCAATTTCCTGCCGCAAAATCGCTTGGATGTACTCTTGTTTGATGCGCTTCCCCTGGCGACTGGCGGTGATCGACCAGCACGCCACCTGGCCAAACCCACACACCATGACCCCGAGCCCCACCCACACAAACTTGAGCGCGATCTCGTTGATGCCTTTGGACATTTGCGCGTTGAGGACGTCAAGTTCTGCCTGTGTTAACACAAGATTGCTCGGGGGCGGGTTGAACGAGTTCAGTATGTTGCCAAACAGCAAAATCTGCAGCGGTTGGGAGAACCCTGCGCCCGCCGCACAGATCGATCCGAGCAGGATGAGCCACGCGTCGGTCGCGTCGGCGTACTGAAACAGCTTGGAAAGTGGAGCCAACTTCTTCGGTGGCTCGTCTTTGGGCGTAGGCTTGCCGACACCTGGGGTATTTACGCCCTGGTACGCCGTGTCGCTGTCCACAGGGATGCTCAGGGTTCCGCCATGCGACTCCGCAACTTCGGCAGCCATGTTGGTGTCTCGTCTGGACAACTAAATGAACAATGTGCTCACACATCGTCCTCGTATGTGGATATATCCTTTGGCATTCGAAATGGTGGCACTTTATTGGCTTGTCATTATCCTTCTTCTTGTGAAATTCGAAAATTTGCGAATACAAATTCCAAGTGTACCGACCGTTTCATGAGAAACAGTTACTAAATCCTGTGTTTGCACCTTGTGGCGTGGCAATAATCAACTAGTACCTCAGAGAATGGTACTTACTACATTGGTAAGTAGTTTCTAGTATGTACTGATTGCATACAGGACTATGTATTGAGTACTGACCACCTCGTGCAACAAGACTCTTTATTATACAAGGGTTTGTACGGTACAATACATACTAGTAGTGTCTAATCCAACAAGTTGCATTGGCAAGCAGGTCGGAATCTTATGCCTGGACGGTGCAGCGTTCTTCAGCTCCTGCGTTTAAATGGGTTTTCAACAAATACTAGTAACTAGTTATGTTGCTCTTGAATTTCACAAGAATTGGTGCCACTGGAAGTATGACGCGAAAAGAATTACCAATCGGACATCTCAATCCATTCGCGAATGCTGCGATGAATCAAAACCCAAGTAACCCCACAAAGATACATGTATCATGTTCCCCTGTTGTTGCAAGGGTTCATGGTTTGACATCCTCCCATCGACGACGATACTACGTCACGATATACATCCATAGCACGACGAAGGTTACTACTACTACATCCTCCACTCTGTGGCATCCCATGCTCGTATCCGAGGAACGGCCAGTGACGCCAAGCCTGAATCCCTTTCTCCACAGCCAACGATGGCTTTCGCATGGAGATACTTGACCACTTCGACATGTCCCGCTTGAGCGGCAGCCTGAATAGCCTGGGCACTGTGGCCTTCGGTGCGAAACGTCAGCAAAAACTTGACGACCTCCAGATGGCCATTTCTTGCAGCGTCGTCGACGGCCGCCGCGGTACATCCTGATGACAAATCAACAACGAAAACACGAACAAGAACGATCGAGGTTACCTTCGTGGCGGTGGTCATGGAGGAAGCGAACGACATTGAAGTAGCCATTCTTGGCTGCGAGATTCATGGCGTGCATCGAGCAGCCTTCCCGTCGATGCGAATGAAGAAACTCAACTACCTACGTACAGGAAATGAATGGCCATTGGACATATTGTACGACCCAAGCTAACCTCCAAATGTCCACCTTCGGCCGCGCCGTCCATGGCTCGATGGGTGCATCCTTCAATGGCGTGGGCATGCAAGTACTTGACGATTGCCAAATGTCCCTTGGCCGCGGCTTTATCGATGGTCCCGGCCATCCCACCTTCGTTCCGATGCTGCAACAAATACTGGACGACTTCTAGATGGCCATACGTGGCTGCCTGGTCCACTGCCCACGCGGTGCATCCCTCTGTACGATGTTGGTGGAGAAATTGGACGACCTCGAGGTGGCCGTGGGCTGCGGCTTCGTCCATAGCCAAGGTCGTACAACCCTCCGACCGATGCGCATGTAGAAACGCCACCACGTCCAAATGGCCATTGGCCGCTGCCCGGTCCATTGCCAACGCCCGGCACCCTTCGCTTCGATGATCATTCAAAAACTGGACGACAGAGAGATGACCGCGCTCGGCGGCGGACTCCATGGCACGTCGGGAGCAGCCTTCTGTGCGGTGAAAATGCAGAAACTTAACAACGGCCAAATGTCCGTGTTGTGCGGCAAGGTCCAACGCGTGCATGGTGCATATCGGCAGTCCCGAGGCATGAAGGAACTCCAGGACGGGCAGATGGCCGTACATGGCCGCAAAGTCCATGAGTTTCCAGTGTTCTGATATCGTCTGGGTGATGTCTTCGATGCGGCATCGCATCAACACTTGAAGGAGCTGTATGTCGCCGGTTTGGACGAGGTCAAGCGCAACTAGCCGTCGATGTCGAACGATGCCAAAGCTCGGCTCGATGAAGACAGATCTGTGGAGGAAGTGATGGTTGCGTAGGAACGTCGACCTGAGGCATTCGAAGATGCCGCATTGGTACTGCGTGATCTGGACGAGTAAGTTCTCGTCCCGCAGAACTGAGAAGGCAGAACCGCCAGCAAGCCAACACATCGCCTTGTCAAAAATGGTGCACAGTTTTTTATCCGGCGAATATTCCGGATATGACACCAATCGTAGCATAATTGGACCAAACAAACCGCGCGCGCGATGGACACCTTGACGGCAGGAAAGCACCGCGGCAAGAACATTGCAGGTTCGCCGCTTTCTCGCGTCAATGCATGTGATCTCATGGACCTATCTTGGTAGATGTGGTCAAGGAGCAGGTACACGGCACCTCTGTAGGTAAGGAGGGCACGATCGCATGGATCGAACTGCTGTTGCGCGAACTGCGCCATCACGTTGCTGTGCCGGTCGACAGCAGTGAGTGGAGCGAAGACACGCTGGGCACGTTGTTGTCCGCTGCTGGAATGGTATATTAGCCCATGTTCATGCAGGCAGCATGACTGAATCGGCCTTAGACCGTGCGATACGTGACGGAAGCGCCAACGTTCGTCGCGTACCTCCCCGAGTTCGAATCAATCTTTCTCCATGTGCTTGGCATTCCAAATTGGACCAAACCGTTCCTGGGACTCAAGGTATCGCCGTGTTCGTTGCGTCAAGTGTCATGGGACTTGTAGATGGTGGCGTTGCGCGGGTGCACGCGGCTCTTGGAGAGCTTTGGCGAAGTTGTCCAACGAGATGCCGATGTCTTGGCTTGGATCTCCTCGTCCGTTGACGTGATGCTGTCGTCGTCGGACGATCCGACCGCCGCCACGTGCATTCAATTGCTGCTGCGACCGACTTGCGAACACTTGAACGTGATCGTGCAAGTCCATCCTCGGTCCATCCCGTCGTTGCTTGCGGTGAACAAGCAATCTCACTCCTCATGTATCGACCGTTGGTGATGTCGTATATGTACTTAGATTGTGCCGCGGTACTTGTACCTGTACACGACGTACGTCCTCCATGTTTCCTTGCATTCTCCCACCGTGCACAACGACCCCCCATAGGAAATTGTGTACGCACTCGTCAAACCAGTGCAAACACGACATCCTCGAACTGGCATCCTTTGTGTCTGTCCTGCTTGACACGGCCTTGCCTCCGCTCCCTTCCGCCCGCTCCCTGCTCGCGCAACGCTCTGCGACATCGACACCCTCATTCTCGCCACCACACAAACGTCAACTTGCCGTGCATGTCATGTCTGGCGACGACTGGCGTCGTTTCCAGTCGTCTCCAGACGCCATGACGTCCATGCTGTCGGTCCTGCCGTCGTTGTACGCTGTAGCGACGCTAGATGCTGCTGCTGCGTCGTCATCAGCTTGTTTTGCAGCGTTCTTTCAACACACAAACTCCATGTAAGTTGGTGTCTTTTGGGTGTTTTCGTCATTGAAAAACGTATCTGAGACACTGTTTATAGGCTCTCGCAAGCATTGGCCACAACGTCGCCGCCGCGCACGATGGACTCGCTCGAGCATGTGTCTATGACTATCGAGTCATTGCGGGACCTCCTCTTGCGCCGCTATCAAGTCCATGCACCCCAACCACTAGCAGACACTGAACTTTCCTTGAAAGCAGTCGTGCCAGTTCTGCAACACGTGTTTACCTATCTCAGTGTACGTACATACCATAGATCGTCGTGGAAAGATGTATCACGACGATCCTTTGAACGTTCATAGGACACGGCCAAGGATCGAAGTCTTCGCGGCATCAAAGCAACTCTCCACGACATCCGCGACACGGCCATCGAGGTATATATATATATATTCTACTCGTAATAATAGAGTGCGATAGTAATGAGATGTTCCTAGTGTCTGGTGGTGCTCGTGCACGTGTTGGGCCATTCATTCTGGGACGTCGAGTTGGAATTCGACTTTTTGCATGCAGTCGTGGTGAAAATAGCCGACCCGCTCGTGTTTGGCGACTTTTTATTCGCATTGCGACCTACAGACGCCGACGAAACCGATCGGTACGCGTCCAAAGTGGCTGAAGTTGTGGCCATCTTTGTCAAAGGGCTGCGCCAAGCCCACCGCTACTCCAAGGTAACGTCAGAATACAATGCGACGACCTATGTTTGGTGCCTATCGTGTCAATTGTCTATTCGTTTATCTAGTTTTCAATGTAGAGATATTGTGCTTTCTCGAGTGAAATGTCGTGTTGTGGCGTGGTTTCTCGTTGGAATTTAAATCGATTTGATTGGCTACTTCAGAAGAGCTCAAAATTATTAGCCAATCAAAACCTACTCAATGAAATTCAACAACCAATCAGATCGATTGTGGATCGGTTTGGTCGGCGCGATTCGATTGCACCCCCTCCCCAAATTTGTACTATCAAATCGACAATAGATATATGTGTTCGTTATATGCAAAATGTGGACTTGATATGTGCTAATCTATCGATCGAATCTTTGTACTGATATGAATTTTGTATGTAAAAACGTGTGAGTCCTGTGGTGATTGGTATCACACTAATTGAAGTCACACACGAATTTGACGTTGATCATGGTTTCCTGTAATCGGATTGGCTCAACTCTTCTGCCGATGATACTTCTGTGCATTTTATTTGGTCGTGTCGATTCATTTTATTTCCATGTCACTCCAGTATAGAATGGCTATTCATATGACTTATGGTGTAGACTCTAGCCCTTCGCATGGTGGACGGTGTCGCACATGTAGCCCTGGGAGCGGGGGTCTATCTCCACCCGCACTTGGCCGTGTTGGCCGACACGTTATTGGACATGCAGGCTATGAATTCGTCGTCCAGCGTCCGGAACGCATCGACGCGGGCCCTTACGCGGCTCTACTGCCTGGCGCCGTTCGCGGTACTCTTTTCGTTGCGTAGAAAGTTGTTCACACACACACGGGGGTCTATAGGAAGAGGCCGCCGCCGCCGCCTACTTTAACCTGGTGACGGAGGGCGTCCTGGCCATGCGAGAGCCTGCATTGGAGTCGCTGAGTGCGTTGCTGCACGACAAAACTGCGACGGTGGCGGCCGCCATGGACTGGCTGCCGTCGGCGTTTTGGCTCGAGTGGCTCGCGTCGTGTTCGGAAATGTTTGCGGCCATCCCAATCTTTGAAGAAGACGTGCCGGTGCTGACGTACCAGCTCGGAATTTGCCACGCCTGGCTCACCGCCCTTCGACCCGACGACGTTCTGACCCAAGGAATGCTGAACAACACGTTCCGACCTGCAGTGCAAACCCTGCGTGACACGGCTCACGCCGACGGCCTTGTGGGTATTGTTGATGCGGCAGACTCGCTCTTGGCATTGCTCTAGGATTTTTCCACTAGCAAAACACGAGATCTATAGATTGATGTTTCAGAGTACGGTATGGGCAACCTACGTACGTACTGTACGTATGGCTAGACTCGTTCAACCTGTTGGTTATCGTTTCCGTCTTCTACTGTTCAGACGTCGCAAATTCGATATGGATGCTGTACATAGACTAATAATACCTGGAAACATGCTGGATAAGCTCATCGTCGTGTGTGCAAAGGGCAAACAGTACGCTTTTGGGGGATCAACATATATATACGACGATGGAAATGTCATTTATTGTGGATTTTCTTCAAATTTCCCAATTTTGCATGGTTCGTTCACAATCGAGCACAAATAGAGCCGAGACATCTGATTGGCCATTATCCACTTCGCCCCTTCCAGTAGAAACTCGAAAATGGATTGTAGCCAATCAGCGACAAGCAATTTCGGATAGACCAATGGGAGAGATTGGTGCTCGATTCGCTCGGTGAGATTCGATACCCGATATGACAATTCTTTGGCTAACTTACACTAACTAGGTATTTCACCAGGCCAGCGAGCCCGCACTATAACGACGACGATATACAAATATTTAATTGTACAGTACAAGTGAAATCAAACATCATGTTGAGGTGTGGTGAAAGGCTGAACAGCAAATATGATCCGTGGATTATTCAATGAACTGCGCCAACCGACTGGAGCCACCGTCCATAGAGTACTTTGGATTCCTACTCCTTGTGTTGCAGGCATCGAAGGGCACACCGTCGATATGACAGAGTGGACACGATGATCGATCTTGATCCAACCTCTCTGCCTTACATTCTCGGTCAAACATATGCCAGTACCCCGGGTGACTGCATGTCGTCGCAGCATTCGCCGGCTACGGCAACACGAACGACCTGAACTCGAGTGCTTTGTCCACCGTATGTAGACTCGACATCGGACACAATATCGCTGGAAGCGTCGATCTAAGCGAGTACTATAACGTCTACACAACCAAATACATATTGGTGATGTTGTCAACTGGTGTACTTTGACGGTATGTACCCGAACTGGAGCAACGTCGACATCTTGGCGGATTGGAAGCATGCCATCCACGAATGACTGTCGACGATCGACCGGGCACTGAGAGACAACGCCTTGATGGACGCACACACCCGCCGCTGTTGTCGATGTGACAGCCGTGCCATCCAGTCAGACATGAGCCCAACCCAGGCCTTGATGCCGAGACTAGCAAGACGGATCACCAGGCCTAAAGCAGAATCACGTTTTAATCGCAAACGATTAAGCACCCAGAACAAAATAAAGCTATCGGTACCTTTGGCCACGTTGGTCTGCGTGGTTGGTTGGGTGTTGGATGGATTTGTATGCGGGATTCCATGGCACGCACTTGGACGATGCGACAAGCGATACGCGCGGAAGCTTTGGTCAAGAGCGAAGATGCAGGCGGCTCCAAGGAGACAGATATCGAAGTCTGGCAGATAATGAGCTTCATTTCGACAACGTTATGTACACCATTTTAGCAGTAAGTTCAGGTTATTTCCGGTATATTTCGACTGCCCTCAC
Source organism: Aphanomyces astaci (assembly GCF_000520075.1). Lineage (NCBI taxonomy): Eukaryota > Oomycota > Saprolegniomycetes > Saprolegniales > Verrucalvaceae > Aphanomyces > Aphanomyces astaci. The sequence continues at coordinate 891,161 of NW_009798272.1, read as the reverse complement.
TTTTTTTACTTTTGGTAAGTTGCTCCTTTCAAATATCCGGTTCCTTGGATTATCCGGATAATCTCAACTGCGCACATCGACGTGATCATGGAGTCGACAGTGGACGCGGATGCGGCTCTGAACGAGATCATTCGGAGTCACTTGATCGACAACTCCATGGACGCCCTCGCCCGTCAGATTCGTCGCGTGTATGCGAAGCTGAGAGAGAAGGAGAAGGCGTACCTGGCACTTCAAGGGATCGGAGGTGAAAGCGACACTTCCAACCTCGACGCCAAGATGGCAGCCACACGTGCTCGATGGGCTCCAACGCTGCGAGACTTGCTGGAGAAGAGTTGCTTGGAGCTGCACAAGCAACGCATCGAGTTGAATGCATGCATTGACATTATCGAGAAGGAACAGAAGCAAGGTCGGCTGAAAGATCGTGAAAACAAGCGACACAGTCTCGTTGAACCACAAAGCACGACCGTGACGCTTGAAGTGGGGTCGCAGGTTGCCGCGCGTGTTGCCCGCGGCCACGAGTTGTGGATTTTGGCGTCCGTTGTCAAGGCCGATGAGCGCATGGTCGAAGTAGAAGACGAAGACTCGGGGGACGAAGACACAGAGGGGAAGCGCCACCATGTTGTCCCTCGCGACTGGTTAGTGCCTCTACCTCGGGAAGACCAAATCGACGAATGGTTCAACTTCCGTGTCAATGAACGCGTCATGGCGATGTACCCCAGCACCACGAGCTTCTACCCTGCCGTGGTCATCGTGCCTAACCCCCCGGTACGAGGAAGACTCCATTCGTCTTCCCCACTTGACTATGTGAATATGTTGCTCATATTTTTTGGTTCCAGGGCTCGCTATATGTAATTCTACGGTTCGACGACGATGCAGATGAAATTGGGACCATTTCCGAGTACAAGGTCCCGTTCAGGTTTGTCATGCCCTTGAAGAAGACGTGATATATGTATGTGCACAGTGCACTGCTAACAACGTAGTGCACTGTTAACAACACGAAAAAGCACACACATGTCTCTGTTTATGTTTGTGGGGTCGCCTTCGCAAGGGGTGGCTCTATGGCTGTGGTCATGCGGAGCTTCGTGGAAACTTGAACAAACAGCTCGAATATTATTGTGAATTTTCTTCATACTGGTATGGTGCATTATTCCATCTAAAAACAAATATATACTCCTTCCTAATCTTTGGCCAATTCGGATAACCACGTTTTATAGTTTAACGTTGTGTTAAATTTGTATACGGATACGTTAAACCCTTAAAACTCAGATTTACAACGTTAAACGTCCGGATACTTAGTACGGATACAACTGTTTTGGAAATATTGTCCCAGCCCATATATTATTGAGTCCTATCGGTTACAAGTCTATTTCATTGTCATTTCTTTATTAATTCCCATGATCTGATGCACAAAATCTCTCCTCTTATCCTATTCTATCGATTCCATCCCTTTTATACTTAAATATTAAACTGCGGCAACGAAATAATACGCCCCGCGTGAGGTGTGAAATGTATGAGGTTTTTAGATGGAGTGGGCTACTTTTTCCCAATTCTGCCCCGTTCTCGCTGCGACATTTACCAAATAATCCGCAGAAGGACATGGATAATAGAGAAATAATGTAACCAATCAGAGAAATGAAATTTAAGATCGACCAATCAATGGTCGCAGCGAGGTTCGGTGCGAGGAAAGTTCGATTGGGCGGATCTACAATATTAAAGTTCAAATCACATTTGAAGTATACTTTAAACAAGGTAAAACCTGAGACAATTTAGATAATGAATATAAGACGTGGGCGAAAATAGTATATAAAGTTCACCTTTCCAATATAAATGCCAAGATTAAATTTAAATTTGTTAGCATGACATGGCCCCAATGTAGTCGTCCTTTGAATGCTGCAATCTTTCCATTGTTCGGATTTTTGCAACTACGGGATGATGGCGAGCGAAGACTTGTCGGCGAACAACAAACCGGCGGCGATGGCGGCAGGTCCGGAAGTTGATCTCTTTGAGAAGAAGACGCCTTCGACAACCATCCGATGGATCTCGGATGGGGAGGTGTCCCTGTGCAAGTCGTGCGGATTGCTCTTCGACTGGGTTCGTCGCAAGCACCATTGCAGGTAGCATTCGGCCATTACCGCATACTAGTACTCCTCTCACATTCCTCTGGGTAGATATTGCGGTAGAAGCATATGCATGCATCGACTAGCTTCAGATGCGTGCATCCTAACAAGGGTGTAGGGCAATTGTTTTGCGATGATTGCACTCGACATCGCAGCATGATCCGCGAGGACAAGATCCTGACGTCCCCGAACAAGAAGTACTTGTCTGTGAACGCATTCAACCCCCAGCGCGTGTGTGAGCCTTGCCACCACATCCTGCTGCCGGACCAGGCCATCTTGCGTACGTTCCGCGCCGCTCCCGACACCACAGATCATCTTACGTCGGCTTGCGTAGGGGAAACTGCCAGCAATGCGGTACAGCCCAACTCCATCAATGAAGCGGGATCCAAGCGATTCCTCAACAGGTGCATCGTCATCCTCACCTCCTTCATCCTCACCACCTCTTTGAAGCCCATATTCGTTCACGTTGCGCGAAGAAGTGCGCAAAGCTGCATACAGCATCAAGAACTTTATGCTGGATGGCGTGATCAAAGACCAATCGATTCCACTCCCGCTCCTGACCAATGCCCAAGGCATCGCTGTACGTCACCAATGTCGTCACCAATGATGTCGTCACCGAGTTGTAGTTTCTCACTGTGCTCAAAGTCGGCTTTGTGGTCACGGGTCGTCTTGGCACGGGTCTGGTGCTCTCGAAGCTTCCCGATGGCTCCTGGTACTTCAACCTCTGCCATGTTCACGTCATGATGGCATCTCACAGGTCGGCGCCGTCTGCGATTGCCACGGCCGGCATCGGATGGGGCGCGCAAATTGGCGGCGAAGTCACAGACTTTGTCATCATTCTCAACACCCGAGGTACGTACATTTGGCTCACGTTGGTACCACGCGCCCTTCCTTCTAGCATGGACACGTCGTTATGACATACCATCCATCTGGATCTCAAATGACGTGATCACACGTCGGTAGGCGCCGTCGACACATTTTGCGCCCAAGGTCAAGTGAATCTGGGGGCGGAACTGGGGGTTGCCGCGGGTCCAGTGGGCCGAGTGGCGGCGGGCGCGGTGGAAGCCGGTCAGATGAACATGTCGTACATCTCCAATGGAAACGTGTTATTTGTAGGCCCTGGCGGTGTCGCTCCTTGCTATTCGTACTCTCATTCGAAGGCAAGTTGGATGTAGCACCCTCGATATTGTGACCTGACGTGGGTGTGGTAGGGTCTGTTTATTGGCATTTCGCTGGAAGGGTCGGTGGTTATGGCCCGTCCAGACGTGAATCGCGAGTTTTACGGCAAGGACATCACTGCCGCCGAGCTGCTCGGTGGTCGAGGTATGATGGGAACGTAGTCATGATGTTGTAGAGCCATGAGTGATCATGGCGACTAGAACGACCTCCCGTGGCAGCGCAGCCCTTATATGATGCGTTGGAAGCCGTCGCGACGAGGTATACGCCTCTGCTTTCCCGACTTACGTTGCATCTCATGCTGGGACGCTGTAGTCCGGCGAATGGACTGAATCGGCTGGCGGCAGTGTCGGCCGCGCGCTACTCCATGTCGCATTCCATGTCCATGCCGTCGTCATCGTCGTCGTCTACCTCGTCACGAGGTTTGACGGCGGCGTCCATGAGCAGCAGCGTGGTCTTGCCGCGCCCAACCACCACCCCTCGCTCGTCGCCATCTGTCGCCCTTTAACGTTACAGAATGTGTGTCGATTTTCACTGTAACCGTCAATTAATAGAATGAACGTCTTCTTAAGTGCGGGCAGAATGCATGTCATTTTGAAACGCTTGCGTTTAGAAAAGCCTGAATGTGGGTCGATTTGTGTAACGGGCATCGATACTTCGAACAATTGACCCACCGCGACAACTTTTTCCGTTCGACGACGGCATCCTTCTTGTCCTTGGACATGGCGAGCCCCGCGGAAGGTCTGCACCTGATGGTGCCCAAGCACATCCTCCAGAACGTTGTCGAAGGCACCAAGTCGCTTCTAAGCGAGAAACGACTGCTGCAGCAACGCCTCGACGAAGCCGGTGGACGCATCTTTGCGCTGGAGCGGCAACTCGCAGATCAGCAGATGCGCACGGAGGTGGCCATGCAATCCGCGGCGAAGACACCTGCGTCGAACGCGTCGCACAAGTTCAAAAACTTGACGCTGCAAGTCATGAAAACCAAGCGCAGCGTGGGCGACGGCCGCGACGGCGCGCTGTCGCCAACGTCCGACCACATGCGAAAAGACGAAGAGATTTACAAACTGCGCGGGAAAACCAACGAGGTACGTGTCGTCGCATCTCCATAATATACCACACTCGTAATGGTAGCTGGAAACCCTCATCGCCGCCACGCGCGCCATCACCCACCAAACCGCGCACCGCGAAGTCGTGTCATCAACGCTGAATGCCGCGAGGAACCTCGTGTCGGCGCGCATGTACTCGCTGGCGCTGACGAACGAAGGCAACAGCTCCATGCTCCTGTACTCGATGGGGGTGCTGAGTCTCGCCGCGGCCGGGGAGGATCGGCACGTAAACAAGTACGGTGGGTTTCAGGACGAAGGCTCGATGGGCGTGGACAACACGACCACGTTTGGCCACGTTATCATGGTACACACATATCTCCATAGTGCAATTCATACAATGACGTGGCAACACCACAGACGGGCACCGTGTTTGACGCGTTGCAAGCGACGGCCACGGGCATGTTCGAGTCGCAAATGGACGACTTTGACTTTGTTCCGCACTCGGTGCTGTGCATGCCCATCCGCAACGCCCACGGCACGATACTAGGTACGTACGTACGATTTGATGGAAACCCCCGAAACCCCAACGCACTGTGTCTCATGAAATGAATGGTCCAGGGGCGCTGCAAGTCGTGACCCAGCGACAACACTCCGACGAGTACATGCAAAACCAAGTGTTTACGTCTCTGGACAAAGATCGGTTCGTACAACCCACATCTACTACCAACTGAACTCACGAGCTCCCGTCCATCCATATATCATCTACCTCTGAACGACACTTGTTTCTAAGCTGTACACGTTATATCCACCAGGTTGGAGCATTTGTGCGTCGTGTCGGGGTCGGCGGTACGAACTGCGATATGAGCCGCCTCTCGTGTCGACTACGTAGAAGGATGGACATTTGATGGGTGTGATGTAGATTTGGAACCTGCGGCTGTCCAAGGAGCGGCAGACCGCGCAAACGCGCATCGAGATCCTTCTCCGCCTCAACCGGAGCATCGCCGTCGAAAGCAACTCGGCCGCAGTCCTCGAGAAGATCATGGACGTGTCCTACGAACTGCTTCGCTGCGAGCGCGTGAGCTTGTTTGTCAAGATCCAGGGCGAGAGCGATCTGTTTGTCGCCCACGCCAACGACGCCACCCGCGGGCAGTACATTTCTATTGACAAGGGCATAGCCGGTCTTGTGGCTCGTACAGGTGCAATATAGATATACATTATGGACGTGACATACCTTGCACTTTGTCACATATTACTCCGGAGTAAACACATTTCTACTGGTATACTGTACAGTACTATGCATGTTGTGATGTCAGCAGCCACCTGTGATGATATCTGGTTGCGTGAGTGTGAAGCCACGAGTCGAGGGTACCTTGGGAACTACGCTCGAGTCGAAGGGTTGTTTGTCTGTGGGTTTAAAGTCGAGTCGAGTTAGGGGATGTATATAAATAATATGTGATGACGTTCGCCTAATATGTGATGCCGTTCGATCTGCACTCTGCATTGAAACACAACACCATGTGTCCACTGTATGTATGCCTAACGCATTGAAAAAATCTGTTGTATTTGCACTCTGACACATGACGTCGTCTTGTTTACGTGATCAACTCCAACGGACATGTCACCCTGTGTCGCAGGCCAAGTTGTAACCACAAACAACGTGGACGAGCATCCGTGCTTTGACCGGGAACTGGACGAACGCACGGGCAACTCGACCAAGAAACTGCTGTGCGTACCCGTCAAGGACCCCGACGGCACGATCCTCGCGGTCGTCCAGGCCGTGAACAAGGTCGACAAGTCCGACTTTTCCATCGAAGACACACTCTTCCTCAACTATATTGCCGAGGTCCTACTGTACCGATTGGCTGCTTGGGTGTGCAATTGGTTACGTTATCTTTATATTATAGGCGGCTGGCATTTCGCTGCACAAGTCGTACCTGCACAATGAAGTGATTATCGCCAAGCGCCTCACGGACGTGCGGCTCAAACTGTCGGACTATGTACTCAACCACAACGACATCCACAGCCTCACAGACTTGATCATGGTGCACGGCAAAGCTATCATGGTCGGTCTCCGTCTATATATATATATATATTTATACTACTTACTATATATATATATATATATATAGTACTACTAGTACGAATCATCAGCGTTTGATTGGAAAAGTGTGGAACGTGTCGCTTAGGACTGCGATCGGTTTGGGTTTTTACTTGTGGACCATCTCAAGAACGAGCTCTGGATCACGTCTAACAACGGCAACTTGGGCGAACAAGTCACGCTGCGCCAGCCCATCTACAAAGGCATCAGCGGCCTCGTCGCGACCACCGGCGAGACTGTGTGCACCCGCGACGCTTGTATGTTGTATATATATATCTGCTGAAAAAGTTAGATTTATTATTGTATGGCTCTATGTGTGAATGCATTACTGCTTATAGGAGTTGGGGTATACATAAATAGAGATATATATTAGTTGTCTCTGCTTTACGTCTAGGTTTTTCAGGGTGTATTGTCGATTTGATACAAATTTGGGGAGGGGGTGCAATCGAATCGCGCCGACCAAACCGATACACAATCGATCTGATTGGTTGAATTTGATTGAGAAAGTTTTGATTGGCTAATATTTTTGAGCTCATCTGAGGTAGCCAATCAAATCGATTTCAATTCCAACGAGAAACCACGCCACAACACGACATTTCACTCGAAAGCACAATACTTCGAAGTTGGTTATGCTTTGCCCTTGTGTGTATTACTCAAACTACAACGTGTGGTTGGTGGGTTGATGCAAACGATGATTTCTGTGAAGGGGGGGGAATCTCTACTTGGGATATGAACATGAGTGTTCATGGGGGGGGGGTTGGGTGATATTTAGACACGCACTCGCTGTTCGACCCAACGCACGACAACATCACGGGGTACCGCACCACGAGCGTGCTGTGCATGCCCGTGTTTGAAGAGCACGTGCCCACCAAGCCCAAGGTCGTGGCCGTCGCCATGTGCATCAATAAACTCCAAGGGTCCCAAGTGATTGCCTTCAACAGCCAGGACAAACTCACCATGGCCCGGTTCTGCAAAGAGATGCAGCACGCGCTCGGCCAAATGTCGTTGGAAGTGTGCTACTTCAAGGTATCTCTGTCATGTATATATATATATATAATATATATATATGTATCTAGTCTCGGATGTTCAGTCCACGTGTTATACACATCTATATCATAACGTTCACATTGTTGGAGGATTGATCTTGTATCTGATTCTGGGTGGTGGACCATACTGTATTTCTCCACAGGAATCAGAAATAGAGAGGATCTACATGTCTGATTCCAAATGTGATATATTTCGGATTCCTGCTGAGATCCCCCCTCTTCCATGTCTCCGTCGGCATCTACTTGCATGGTCGAACGGATCGAGTATCGTATGTACTAGTATCTGATTCTTTTGGTTTGAACCCCGTCTACATATCACATTGTGTTTCTGATTCCTCCTGAGAACCCTCCATGTCTCTGTATACAAACTAGTATCTGATTCCGCAGGCAGAGTTTTACATATGTACCTACATCGTATGCATGCGAGTGTGTGTCCTACATCTGATTCTCTTGAACCCCGTCTACAAATACCTAAAATGCTACATATTTCTGATTCTTTCCGAGACCCGCCCCACCCCTCCATGTCGTCGTCGGCATCCCCCCTAGTCCCCGATCGCAACTGATCGATTCTTTGTACACGACTTAGGTCGTGAGTGACCGCAACCTGTCGGGGTCGTCGGAAGTGACGGAAGCGGGGGTGATTTCGTCGCTGCTTCAAAAGCACAGCCGCAACACGTCGGGCATCATGACTGCCAACCTCACTCAACTGGACGGCGGCGGTGACCATCGTGTGGCGGACGACGTGTTTGCCCACGACGTCAAACTGACGCAGCGCCCTGAGCTGGACTCGTGGGATCTCGACATCTTGTCGTTTTCGTTCACAGAGGTGATCCAGAGCGTGCAGACGCTGTTCCGCGCGTACGGATTTATCGACACGTACGAGATTTCCCCCGACAAGATGCAGAGCTTCGTCGCGTCCGTGGCGCAGCACTACCGCGCCAACTCGTACCACAACTTTTACCATGCGTTTCAAGTGCTGCACTCGGCGCATATTCAGCTCAAAGTGCACATGCGCAAGTTGCTCACGGGACTCGACATCTTTGCGCTTATGATCGCCGCGCTTTGCCACGGTACGTTGATGCACATGCCGTCGGGGCAACCAACATTGGTTGATGGAACGAAGGGTGACACGAGATATATGTGTTTGGATATGTCAAGTACATACATGTAAATGTGTCGAACGACTGCAACTCAACTTCGTAATAAGTACTACTAGTACTACGTAGTACTAGTATAGTAGTAGTAGTTACTAGTAGTCTTTTATCGTGGTGCCTCGAAATGTGAAAATCTGCCAGATGGCCTTGTGTTTTGAAGGAGTTAGTGCCATGAATGATGCGATACTGTGTGCGACAGAGTACATGCTGACTTGACGGGTGTAGACGTGGATCACCCAGGCAACAACAACGACTTTGAAGTCAAGTGCGTGAGCTCCATCGCGCTGACGCACAACGACGACGCCGTGTTGGAACGCCATCATTGCCGCGTGACATTCCTCATTTTGAACACGCCGTCCACCAACATCTTGGAAAAGGTCGCGCCCGACGCGTTTCGGTCCATTCGCCGGACGATCATCCGATGCATCATGGCCACGGACATGGCGAACCACTTCACGCAGTGCAAAGCGTTGGAGAACATGTCGCGGCACCAGCTGCAAGATGCCGTGAATCGGTGGGGAGTGGTGGTTCGAATAGGATGACGAGTGTATCCTGATGCGTGTTGCTGGCAGGATGGTCGTGATGGAGCTGATTGTGCACGCATCCGACTTGAGCGCCCAAGCGCTGCCGTACAAACTCGCGTTCAAGTGGGGCGACCGCGCCCTCGACGAGTTCCAGAACCAAGCGAGGGAGGAAGCTGACATGAATCTCCCCGTGGCGCCGTTCATGGAGAACCTCGAGTCCAAGGGAGCGCGGCTGAGTGTGCAGTCCAACTTCATCTGCTACGTGTTGCAGCCGCTGTGGACGTCGTACGGCCTGCTGGTCCCACAAATGCGGGTACGTCGTGTGCTCGAGTCAGTCACCTGGAGCAACCTTCGGCGGTGTCCTTGTAGTTCTACACCGAATCGCTCAACAACAACCTGGAACATTACCGCGCAGACTTTGGCGAGTTCACCCGCGCGCAGGCCGCCCATCACCACAGCTCCACGTAGTTACGATCGCTGCTGCACCTTCTATGCTTGATCCATGGCAGTTCGAACCTAATTAAAGATGAGAAAATGCCTAAATTGAATAAAATTCGGATATTTCCTTTTTTTAAATCAGATGCCATCAAGCTGGCATACCGTTTGAAGGACATGCTTTCGACGCCGAGGTCCTGGTCGTGTCTTCTTCCGCTAACGTTAGCATTGGTGGTCTTTCCTCATGTCCCAGTGGTTACTGGCACTGAACTCCCCACTCCACCGCTGCCGAGCTCGGAATGCCGCGTCATTGTCGAAGCAAGTTCTGCCGCCATGCGATTCTTCGTCATGTCGCCGCACGCAGACGACAGCAACGACGTGGCGATGTCCGACCCCTTGCCGCCTCTGACGCAAGCCTTGCACACCATGGCCCCGGCGGTTGCATATGCTCTTATGAAGGATACCTTGCATGAGGTAGATCATCTTCGTGCTCCTTCCGTAGCATGATCGTGTGTCACGTAGCTTTCCCGGCAACACATCAACGCAAAGGTTCGACCGGGGTGCCCTCTTCACATCGTCGGCACGTCCGGCATGCGAGAACTTCCCGAAGCGCGGCAATCCGACATCTACGACGCCATCTACGCATCGTACCAAGCCGACGAATCCGTCGACAAACTCCCCCTAGGTACTCGTCGTCCTTCTACCCTGCATCAAGAGTTAAAAGCATCGCTCATATTTCATGTATTCATATTAGATCGATACAACCTCCGCACCCTTCCAGAGGATGAAGAAAGCTACCTGTTGACCGTGGCCGCCAACTTTTTGGACAAGCGTATCGGGAAGGACATGGAGCCGTCAGCCCTACAGCTCTACGGCATCGTGGATCTCGTGCGTGAGAAACTTCTAGAGCTAGTTGGTCACACATAGTTGCTCCATAGGATCCATCCAGCGTCCGCTTGGTCATGGACGTCGAGCAGCGGTGGCGCCACAACGTCCGCAAGAAGGCATATCGCCCAACCCCGTTGACACAGTCCGAGTTTCTCGTCCACACGTTTGCCAACACTGGCACAACAGCCATTCGTCACCAAGTTCGTACACCCACATCATACAACCTTTTGGGCACTGATAAAATGAACGGCACTGTGCCCTTTTTATAACGAATGTTTGTTTCTGTGGTGGAATGTATGTGTTTATTTAGTAGTACTACATGCGGTGATGAATGTCATAGGTTGATGAAACGTTAAGTGCCCTCAATCGCACAGACAACCCGTGCATGTTTGTCGACGGCTTCACAACTGCGGACGACAGCGCACCGAAGCCCGACGGCGGCGACGGACGTGAATGCATGGCCCTGATTCAGTCCATCGTGGACACCGCCAACTCAAATTGCACCAATAACATGCATTGCGTGTTGCTGTCTCATGTATGAGTGATGTTCGATGACGTGGCAAGCTCACGTTGCAGGATGTAGGCGCAACCACGACCATCGGGACCGTTTTATGCACTGAACGAACTGTACCAAGCAGCGTCGTTTGCACACAGCACGTTGAGCTCGTCGTCTGTTCGATTTGACTTTCCCACGCCATCGCGTTACGAAATGGAGCAGGTTCGTCCCATGTGAAAACAACGATCCCAAGGGGGCACTAAAGGGATGAAATGTCGATAACTCAACGATGGCTGTGGTTGGTGGCCCAGCACAACGCATTGCTTTCACTTTGATTTTTATGTACCCAGAATGACGTTTGAGAAGTGCATGAAGTCTCCAACATTGACCGTCTAGGCTGCAACCGCGCTGTGCGCCCTTCCGTATAAAGTCGTGACCAAATCGAACGAGAACTCTGCCCAACCACCAGCAACTGTCTCCGCCACGACTTCTCCTTCTGAACAACTACGTTGGAAATGCTTGGATCTGTGCTACAGCGCGGTCCTCCTCAAGCAATTGGGCTTGACCGACGACGAGCGCCGGGTTCTCTTTGTCGAGTCCGTCCACGGTACGCCCCCCATCACCCTGCATTTGGACACAACTCACACACACACTATATATATATAGTGTGTGTGTGAGTTGTGGCAGCAATGGCTTTAGATATTGCCACAATGCCCTATATATATATATATATATATATAGGGCATTGGTTACATGTGACGTGGTTTTTGAATAATTCTTTAGGTCGACCCGTGCATTGGGTATTGGGGGCTCATCTAAAGATGGAGGCGGAACGACGGGCAGTATACGACGCAGCACTAGGCGAGTACTTGTCTAGCCAGGTCGAGCTGGGACTGCCCGTGGGGTACCACTTGGCTTTGCTGGTGCTGGCGTTTGCAGTGCTGGCGCTATATCAGATGGTGCATCGAGCTAGTGGTCGGGGCGGCACCCACGCCATGGAGTTTGTGCACGACGCTACCCAGTGAAACATTTCCTATAAATAAAGCATACAAGGACAGACGTGGTTGGTTGCAGGTCCTACAGTAGCTAGTTAGTTGTCCTGGTAGGTGTTAGTCTACTCCTGTACGTAGTTAATCAGTTAGAATAGCATTTGGCAGTAGTCAGGCTCCAGCACGTAGAGCACTCTGCTACCTTCGTACCATATGACAGCGGGAATCGTTAGTAGTGTCACCCTATATCGTAGCCTCACTACAGTACTGGCCCATCATAGCGTACTTATCGTGAAATCTGAGGCAGTGGTGATATAGTTTGTGTTCCTGTGGATCAAAACTCTGCAGGTTACTTTTGCTGGATTGGGTGGAACTCGACCAAAGAGGCCTCTGAACAACACTTGGACTCATTTGTAATTTCGATATCAAGTCTATAAGACCAAAATATACACTACTTCGTCATACATCGTTGTCGTACGTTGAGAAACCCAACCAAGATGAGTCGGATTCCATCGATGACTGGTGCAGCGCCGTGCACCACTCGGCCGCTATGCACCGCCGCGTCTCCTTGTTCAATGTGCACCTGCACCACCATCCCGTGTTTGGTTAGAGACTTTTCATCGTGTGTAGTTCGGAACCAACGGAATGTGTGTCTATATAGTGTGAACGACAAAAACAACAACCCTAATCCACACACTATGGACAACCGTCCGTACCGTGGCGGCAGTGTCTGCAAAGAACGTGCCCCCGCCCTCAAACGCACTGCGGGGGTTCAGCAGCACGTTGAAGGACAAGATGGATCCGTCACAGTGCAGCCCCAAGGCATTTTGCACATTGCCATCGCCTGGCCGTCGTTCGTACTTGACGTAGAACAAGTCGCGAAACGACAGGTCACAAGTCATGCCGCCGTACGCCGCTCGAATCGCAGGAAACAGCCGCGAGCTTCAGAGTGTGAGGAATCGAGAGATGGAGTGCTACGTACCGCAACGTGGCTAGTACCCATAGATGCACCTGCGGGAGGCAGTAGCTCGGGAGGTCCGTCGTTGGGTACGCCGTGTGTCGTTTGGTCTGCCAGCCCACTCGATTGGTGTGCGCTATCAAGGCTTGCGTGACGTAGTTGCATTCGTCAATAGTCAGGATGGACCGGAGCACGTGCACGTTGGCCAAAGCGGCAGGTACCTAATTCCACCTGATATTAGGTAGTACTTCATATAGTATATCGTTGAATAGGTACATACTGTCAGTAGTTGATACGTAGGTACTAGTACAGGTAGGTGGATAGGTACCTACCGCTAAAGAGGAAGCGTATCGAGCCGCGGCGACAGTTTGTTGGGTTCGTTTTTCGTGGTCCAAACAACTTTCGACGGAGGGTGGTGGCACAACAAGATGTGAACATTCTTGGGACTACAAACCATGAGATACAGTAATACAATTGTCAGACATGAGATACAGTAATGCAATTGTCAGATAACTGAATGATTAGGTACTTGAAGGAATTCTTGAATGGATGTGCGGCCGTGAAGTTGAGCGAGACGAAGGGACGAGTTGCCGTCCCAATCCACGTCCGACAGCACGGACGCATCATGAAGGACAAGCGCTTCGACAATGGCGAGGTTGCCTCGCAAGGAAGCAAGGTGCAGTGGCGTCCGTCCACCACTCTCGACGTGTCCAAGCACAGACAAATCTTCTGTCGTGGCGTGCACGTCGACGTCCGGGCACTCCAGCAACGCTCGAACCAAGTCGACGGCGTCCGAGTCTGCTGCGTAATGCAGCGCTGTAAAGCCATGGTTGTCCACAACGTTCACGTCCACGGGAATGCGATGTCTCTGTGATAGGATCTATACCATGATAACCAGCGTGAGTTTACTTCGACATATGCGGCGCAATGGCATCTACCAGCATCGCCATGTCCTCGTCGTACATGGATGCTGCAAACAACAACGGCGGTTGACCCATCACGAATATGGGCACATCCAGCAGCACGTCTGAGAGCATGAGATCACGTAGTGCGTCCAGTGCTGTGGACAGCGATGTCAATCCATCCCAGTCCACATGGGGCGGTAATGGCGAAGGCGGCACGAGCATGATACACTACTTTGGAACTTGGTTTGACAATGTATTCTATTATACAGGAACTATATAATATACAGGTAATCAAATGCTACAGTATTTCTTGGGTCGTCGCTGATTGGCTATAAAGGATTTCATTTCACAGGGTACACTTGGCCATTCCGGTGGTTTGATTGGCTGATATCATGCTCTGCCGAGTACAATATCAAAAGTGAAAGGTTCACGACGGCCTCTGATTGGTGCATTCTGTTGACTGGTGTGTAGGGAGCCGAAAGTATGCACATTTTGACTGGTGGAAACCTCGTGGGCCAATTCAGGAGCAGTTTACTCACTCGGATTCCCAACCCATCTTCTGAAAATGGTACGTCGATGCGACTTCTGTCGTCCATGCATGTGTGTGTGTGTGTGTCGTCCTGGTGCAAAGTGTCCATGGCTGCACATGTATGACCACCATGTCGTCGCTCCTTTGAGACATGGAACTGGCAGCATGATGTCATACCGGACCCACTTGGCTGCACAGGCACCAGTTCGACTCCACACAGGCATGCCACAGACAGAACCAAGGCCCTCATCCGCTTGTATCTTGTAGACCAAAGGTACCTCCAGTTACGGTAAGCGCCACAACAAGACCCACACGATCTGCCGTCGCTGTGGCAAGTCTTCTTACCACATCCAAAAGTCGACGTGCGGCTCGTGCGGTTACCCCGCTGCCAAGTTGCGCAAGTACAACTGGTCCGTGAAGGCTCTCCGCCGCCGCACCACTGGTACCGGCCGCATGCGTTACTTGAAGACTGTCCCCCGCAAGTTCAAGAACGGATTCCGTGAAGGTATGTGTGTGTATACAGCATGTATCTATCTATATACCTCTCCGCCAGCTCCCTCGCTCCGCCCCATCAACAGTGACTCATCCCCATATTTCTCCATCCTGTAGGTAGCCAGGCCGTCTCCAAGAAGGCCGCCACCAACTAAGCGGTCTATCTTTGAATCTGACTGGGATGTTCGAGTGGACACAAGGGTAGCGCTAGCCCATTTGCCGCCGCTGGAAGAGGACTGCGTAGGTAGTTCGTTAACTCGGGTTATCGACGTGGTCATGGTACCAGTAGCAGCAAATGTGCATTGTTGTCCCTTGTATTCGTCTGGACGCAGAATAAAAAGATGATGTGGAATATCGAATTCTAGTCTCCGTTGTTGTGATCGCCAGGAGTCGTCCCAACACCATGCCCGTCGTCCATGTCCTTTACTTCGCCAAACGAGTCCAAGATGCTCCTGTGTAACCGCTCCATCGCACTCGACACCTTCTCGAGCAGCTCGGCGTCTTCCGCTTCGCGCACCCGTCGCTCTTCGTCATACTGGCTCTTCAAGGCCACAATCGTGTCGATCATGCCATTCTGCTTCTTCTCCGCCTACTCACATACATACATTCTCGTATTCGACCAAGTCTGTTAACCGGTTGGTTGATTGTCGGACCTGCCTGTCGTCCGTTCGCATGGTGGTGTGGATCCCTTCCTGGAGCGCTATGAACGTCGTCGACCGGCGGTCCTTCTCGTCCATGAACGCCTGCGCCGTCTTGCGTTCGTGGGACTCGACCTGATTGGTCATTTTCTTTTCTCGTTTCACCAGTTTGGTGTTGTCAATGTCAAATGTCTCATGCGATTTGTCCAACCGTCGCGTGACCGTGCCTTGCAGCGCCTCGATGATCCCCGGCACAGTCACGTGGATAAACTCGTGAAAGTGCACTTGCACGTTGGTTTCCCTAGTGTCTTGGGCCAGGATCGTGTCGTTCAAGCGCAGGTCGAACGCCGCGCCAGCCTTGGCCTCCATCGCACTAAACGCGCCTTCGAACGCCCGCATGACGCCCGCGCGGAGCTCCGCGATCGACTCGTCGCGGGCTTTCATTTCGGCGCCGAGTTTCTCTTCAAAGTGCCGGCTGCGCTCGTTGATGGCGTCCTGTATGGATATCACGGTCGTGAATTCGAGTACAAGACGGTGAAGTGGTCGTATATTCGTGTGGCTAGCTAGATAGGTGGTAATACAAGAGAGATCAAAGGGGGGGAGGGGGGGTTGACATACAAAGTGCGTTTGGATCTCCAAGTTGCGCACGTGCGTCGCGTCCTTCAGATCCTCCATGTCATGGCCAAGCAATTCCTCGGCATTCACAATCAACTCGGTGCGCTTCGAGTCCGTTTCTTGATCGTTCGGAGGCCGAATCTACCGACCAACCACCAGGGTTATGCCAGGGAGCTATCCAATGCTGCTGCTGTTGCACAAGGAATATCCAACGTGGTAGTTAAGACAAGTGTGTAGTTCGTTTTTCCCATCAACGCTGGGCAAGTTGCCTTTTATACAAGTGCAAATGTGTAGCCGACGTACCACGCGCAAGAGCGGGCCATTGCGTGTAGCAACGGTCGCATTGGACCGTTCACGGTACGCCTGGTAGCCGCCGGACTCGTCCATCATGTTGTCGCCGTCATCCATCATGGTGATGTATTGAAGGCCCAAGTAGGAATCCCCCACACAAGTACAGCCGTAAATTGTGGTTTCGTACAGTTTCACAAGCGTAACGTATTCAAACTCGACCCCCCACACACAACCCCCCCCCACACACACATTCGTAGCAGCAACTATGAATAACGAACGATATGGGCCAACGAACGAGAGGGTAGTACTTTGATTATGGCGTTGTAGAGGTACTAGCTACTGTAGCTACGGCGCAGTCTTGGTTGATGGTGCAGAACGTTTCGTCGGTCACAAGCAACCGAGGATGCACGCGAATGGTTTGATGCGATAGCGGCGACGCCAGCGTCAGTCCTATATATATATGCACTCCATGCCTGAGCCAGGACAGACACAATATGTGACAGTGTCTGACTGTATGTATGTACTACCTGCAAGGGACGACAGCCGAGAGAGTGCCACGTACGCTTGTCCATACTCAAACACTTTGCCGAGGTGCAGCACTGCGTTGTCAAATGTTAGCCCTTGACTCTTGTGGATGCTGATGGCGTACGCCAGTGTCAGTGGCAACTACACTCATGGCAATACCATGAAGTTCCGACCAGAGAGAGATACTAATACATATACTAGAGATGGTACAGTAGTCAAGTCGAGTAATACTAGTTCGTACCTGCTGACGATTCGCCACAACTGTGTGGTTGGCCACGACGCTGAAGCCTTCCTTGAGGATGGGATGGGTGACCCCGTGGTCAAAACGAACGATGGGCAGGTTCGTGCCCGAGGCAAACCCGACCACCTAACCCCATAAGCCCGTGACCAGATTATTGCCCTTTTCGTCGACCCATACAAGGATGGGACTGTATCATCGTTATGACGTTATCATGTGTACATACCTCGCCGCGCGACCCGTTCACAAGGCCCGCTGCAACGGACAAGTTTTTGGTCAGCATCACGCGGGCGCCCTCTACACACGAAGGATGTCTATACACTGATAGGGCAAAGGGCCGTACGCTTGAGCTGGATGCGGACGGGGATGGGAGATCCTTTGAGCAAACCCTTGTCGCCTCTGCATATCCCAAGTCATAGAATTGTAGAGGGGACTGCGATACAGTATGGTAGTTGTAACGTACGTGTCAATCGCAAAAAAGTCATGGATGTCTCCGTCGAGGTGCTCTAAACGCGCATTGTTCATCTACAGCAACAGTACAGTCCTCGTCGATACTAGGATTTACAATGCATTTTCATACCGCCAACACTTCGGCGTTATGCGAAAAGATATGAATCGCCTCATTCGATGCCGAATGCCGACGACGGTCGACGCATCGAGCATTGATGGTCTTGATCATGGCCTACGGGTGTACATACACAATCAGTCGCAGTCCGACGGTGCAAACTGATATATCGGAGCAGAATCAGAAACAAGGGAGACCGTCTGCAAAGTGATATATCGGAGTAGACTCAGAAAAGAATGGGTACCGATGTGTGCGTGCCCACTCGGATGGCGTTGAGCATCGCGACAAACTCGGGGTCATCCGACTGACGAAACACTTGGTCGAGGCAAATGGACGTGTTGATGCCTCTAAAACATCGTCACAGAGACAGAAGACGTCGGACGACAAGATTACAAGGAGATCAGATATATATACATGATCATCATCCATGACAGGTATTATATGTGACATCGTTACCGTTGCCACGCTTGTGACTCAAAGCAGAACGTTGGCTCGCCCTTTGTCACAGGAGGCAGCTACAAGTGGACACGACAACGTACTCTGTAATGCCGCATACAAAATATACTCAACGCGATGTCGCATGCGTAGTAGTAGTACTAGTAATAGTACTAGGTTATGGGGGCGCCTTACTTGGTAAAAATCCCCCGAGAGGACCAACTGAATGCCGCCAAAGAAGAGCTTGGACTGCCGCACGATGCGCGCAATCGTTTCCAAGGCGTCAAACATTTGACCATCTAATAAGATCGACATATTATTGTGGATTTTTCCAGACCCCGCCGAATCGAATAGTCACGAATCGACGCTATTGGCGAATCCAATTTTAAGTGGATTTGATTGGCTATTACAGAGAAAAAACAAGTATATTCAACCAATCAAAACTCTAGCATAATTCTATTTTGATTCGACAAACCTCGCAAATTTTGCAAGTTTATAGCGAATATTTACACAATATGACAAACTGTTGTTCACGAGTGTCCAACGCGCCATTCGATTTCGAGAAAAGTGTAAACAATGCAACCAAGTACTAGTTACTAGTATATGACAGCAAAACAACCAAGATATATACTGCGACATGGCAAGGATAGAAATCACTGTTACCAAGCATGGACACTTCGTCGATCACCAGCAGCACTGCATCGCGCCACCTACATACCAAGAAACGACTAAATCAACGACGACTTTGTTGAAAACTAGGCCTACTAACTAGTCACGAGCAAGGCAAAACCAACTCGTAACTAGTACTGCAAAACCAACACTGAACTTATAGTAGCTAAGATAGTAACGAGTCATGTGCTGCCCCACTTACCGAATAAGCGCTTGGCGGTTGCGCTGCACAGCCGCCATCAACATGGTCACATCGAACGTGTCGACTTGAGGCAACCCAGCAAAGTGATGCAACGTCATGCCATCTAATGAAGAACCACCCGACGCGTGATTGAATCGGTCCACTGGAATGACGTGTGTCGTCGTACTGATGTTGAAGGCGGCGATGCCCGTGGTCGCAGTCAGGAACAGACCTTGCTTGGGCATGGCGCGTCGGATGTGACCGAGCAGAAACGACTTGCCCGTGCCCGCACGTCCTGTGAAAAACACGTTTTCCTTCTTTTGAATGGCCTGCAGAACCTAAAATAACCATACACTTGGTCCAGATTCCATATATATAGGACCACATTCCATGTATACGTCATTGTCAAGCCATCACCAATACAAGTCGGTAGCAGCGAGATATATATATATATATAAATTATATGTACGTACTTGGGCTTGTTTCATGGTAAGTTTGCGCTCAGGTTCTGGGAGCATTGGGGACGACGATGGAGCATACTATACAAAGACGAGTAGTGGTTAAATGTACTAAAACGTCATGTCAAATATAATATATACAGTACAATAAATATATAGTACTGACGCAAAAGCAGATCGAAATATATATATATATACATCGTACGTTCGTGGAAGTGGCTGTAGTGCGTGCCTTCTTTGCCACTGGTTTGTCGATGATCGTGGTTCTCTTCGCTTTGGCTTGCGGAATCAACTCATCCGACCTGTGGGTGGTGGAGATGGCTTTCGATTTGGCGATGCCGCCTTGGCTCAATGCAAAGTCCTTCAGCTCGACCATATCGCGGGGGCTTCCGTTGAAAAAGTTGTACTGAGTATACTTTTGGAACTCCCGTCTACAACGATGTATGTACGATCATACCATATACCACCACGTCTGTGATGGATGGTAGTCCTCCCTTACCGAATAAACGTGAGCTTGCCGTTGGCCACTTGCCCAAAGAACACTACAACAAGTCATACGTGTTCAGAAACCCAAGCAGATTCTTCTTGATGTGACGCAACTACGTACCTTCCACGCCGAGGGTTCGGATGGCTGCCTTGTAATCCTGGCGCAACACTTGCAGCCCGCCCTTGCGCTTGCACAAGACGACGCTTCGCAGCGTCGTGGAGCTCACGTTCTTGCCCGTGCCGCTTTGGCCAGGGCCGGTAACGGCCAGCTGGATCTCCACGTCGCATCGAATGCCCACTGGCTCGTCGCTCTTGAACGCACTGCCGTTGGTGGGTGCTACTCGTGTCGATGCCATGGAATCCAAATCAACGTGTGTGTTCCCGCGCTGGCCAACAAGGCATCCCATTGGTCTATTCCAAACCCTATATACGCTATGATTGGCTGATTCTATTCTAGAGCTAGAAATCCTTGTGCCAAAGTACTTGGACCATCGTCTTTCAATCGGGGACGGCGGCGCGTTGATTCAACTAGGACAGCCTCGCCTTGTGCAAAATATGAGACAACGTTCGTTCAACACTAGAACAAGGGTACGTACCGTAGTGTGGGTACCCACACAATTGAGCATGTCCACAAACGCCGAGTCCGCGTGACCAAACACTTGGTCGATGCATGTGGAAATGCCACTAAACAGCATGCCATAATCAACGTACTGTACATGCTAGAGACCATTGGAAAGGGTGCTGAATATGCTGAACCATTTCCACGCTGCCACGTCAAAGCAAAGGCGGGGCTGACGATCTTGGGCCACCGGTGGCAGCTAAGTACAATAACGATGAACTACTTTCACATATATAGTACAATATCCCCATCTAGGTAGGGAGGTTCACGCACTTGGTAGAAATCGCCCTTCAAAATCAGCAGAAATAATCGAGTGGATTGTCGAAAATGTCGTGCGGTTGCTTCAAACAGGCGACCATATGCAGCAAAAGTGCCAAACACGAGCGAACGAACGAACGCACGGACGACAGAGGACCGAGCTTGGAAATAAATCACGCCTAGTTTCATCCGATCGATCTCTAACTGGTCTAGTCGTGATTTATTACCGAAAAAACCAGCGCGACCGGGTTGCGTTGGATCATGGCGACGATCCATCGCACGCACGTTTAGTGTATCTGTGGCCAAGTGTCCCGCAAAGCGATGTAATGTTATGCCAAATTTACGTGTACATAATCTAATCGTTCAATAGTATCACATAGCGTTGCAACAGGACATGGCATGGTTGTCTTGGCAATCGCGCCATGGCTAAGTGCAGCTGCTGCATCTCGTTTGGGATCTCCATTGTGGCAATTGTACTGGGTGAATTGCCGCGTCGCGCGCATGTTGTGACTACATATTGGAAGTTGTTGCCAATGCATGAACGAACCAATTGAACGTGATATTTCCACGCAAGACGTAGCTAAAGTACACTAGTACTCTCGATAAGAGATCACGAAAGGATGAAGATGATCATGACGACGGCGAGCTAACTGCATAGTACATTCAACACCATGCCGTTTGAATTTGCTGTTTTGTATCGGTCGCCAAACAATTGCAAGCCACCATTTCGCTGGCAGAGGAGGGCATTCCGAACGAATTTCGACGGCGAGTTCTGGCCCATGGCCGTCAGTGCGACCTGGATCTCGACGTCGCAGTGGACGCCTTCGCTCATCTTAGTGCCCGATGTAGATGCCGCGCACGATCATTCATCAAAATCCGGCGGTTCTGATTGGCCCATTTCGATTAGTACCAGTCAATGCGACATCTGATTGGCCAGTGAAACGACGCGAGTAGGGCGCAACAATGGCAAGTTCAACGCAAACAATATTGCTGTGAACATGCCGTCCTTCGTCATCTCTGATGGCTCTGCCACCTACTACAGTGGTACTATATACTACGTAGTGCTCCGAGTATGAAGCACTGGACAGGGAGTAGTACCTAATGTACTACACTGGTACTACAGTAACTTACAGTACTCAGCACTTGAGGAGTACTCCGGAGTAATTGCTGAATTCGTTACATATCAAATGCTGACATTAGTTAATACTTTCGCAACAATCGAACAAATTACCTGTTGGCGGCGCTGTGATGGATGCCCAGAACGAGCCACAAGGGTCTCCACCGGAAGCAGGCTCAAAGCGTACGAAAACAGGTACTAAGTAGTATAACGTTAACTGATACTAGTCGAAGGATTTCACGCGACCTAAGATCATTCTTACAGTGAATCGCCGCGTGTAGGTGCATTTCACAAGTTTTGGCATGGCATGCTCACCCAGAAGTACCTCGAGCACGACAACCAACCAGTACATCCTACACTCACATATGTATGGTGACGCTATTGCGATTTCAACACTTGACTGTAGGCCGAAGTGCTGCGTGGGCTGTACATTGGCTCCGTTGGGGCCGGTGCAAACTGGGCCGCACTATCTGAATTGGTACTGTTCTGGCGGTACTTGCTGGTCAATGACTACTTCCTCGTAGGGAATCACGCACATCTTGGTCGTGTCCGAAACAGTTCAACCCGCCTTCGAGTCGAGTCGTCGTTTTGAGTACTTTCGCGTGAGCATCGGCGACGTGTGCTCTGCCCGAATCGTCAACTTCTTCGACGACTCAAATGCGTTCATTGCTCGGTAACGAAAATGTACGAGAAAAAGTGGATTTACATCGCGGGACAAAGGGGTTTAGTGGGGGGGAAAGTGCTGGTGCATTGCTTTGCAGGAAAATCGCGGTCAGCGACACTCGTCATAGGTAGCAGCACCAGCAACCACATCCCAGCTAACCCATGACGACCGCTGTGGTAGCTTACCTTATAGCCACACATCACATGTCGTACGAATCTGCCTTGGCACTAGTCCGCCAAGTTAGGCCACAAGCCCAGCCCAATGAGGGGTACGAATGGGGCAACCAACTTTCACTTGATCGTGTGGAACTGACCTCGATCACGGTAGGTTTGCCGTCCAGCTCAACATGTACTACGGGAGACAACACATTGCGTCGTCTCTTGAAGCGAATACCCTCACATAGATTAATAACACACGATCAATGACCTTGCATATTCTCCTCCATATAATCATATGGTCTTGACCACCTTCTGGATGGAAACTCTGTCGCACACAACGTCATATATGGTGCCGCCGTACTACAGTACCGTATACCCCCCGCTTCAGTACCTATGATTTCTCCGGTTCGATCAGATCAGATTTCACTGACATATTTTCATAGGTATTGACTGTGAAGCGGGGGGTATAATACAAGTACTACTAACGCCACTAGTAGTATTAAACAAAGTGTACTCAGCAATCAAGCCTCACCCAAGTTTGACAACTTCGCTTCCTGCGACACGAGTGCCCGTCCATCTTGCAGTACGCTTTGTGTGTATGAGCTTTCAAGCTACGTACATCCCGCTGGTAAAACCCCAGGATATTCCCCTGCGATACTGTATTATACTCAAAAATTCCAAGTCAGGAACAGTTGTACACTGTACATACCAGTAGTAAATATATAGATAGTAGAAAATCGTGACCAAAATAGAGTTTGGTGTTCTTAAAGGCCAAGTGTTTGGCATTAGTATCTATGTTTCCCTTATAGCTGCCGCTACTACTGCGTGAATGTGATTCTGGAGCCGTCGCTCCAATTCAGCCTGCAGCACCTTCGCGCGTGCGGCGCCGTGCCGTCGAAACACAGCCTCGCGCTGTCCCACGGGTACCCCTTGGAGGTCACACCCCCATCCATCTCTCGCTTCTTCGTCGAACGAGACAAACGATCTGTCGTTGTTCAGTCGATGCGACATGACAAACAGAGACCTCATGCGGCAACCGCCGCCGCCGTCCGGGATCAGCTCCAACCTAGTAGTCACGGGGTTGTAAACATGTGTACAGGTAGGTAGCCTTCGGAGCGTTAGTGGGGGACGCCGGTGGTGTCGGGGCGAGAGAGCTGTCATTGGAAGTCATACCAATAGAGCATGTTTCGCTGCGGATGGTTTATCGGTAGAGTGATCGAGTCGTCTTGCTGGATCTGCCGAGCCACCAGCACACACCGGTCATCAGATACGAATTGGCCCGTCAATGCATTCACCCATTCTTGGCGGTGGTGGTGGTGAGTTTCGAGTTGATGCAGTTGGGTCCACGTGTTTGGTTCCCGAATGGTCTACGGATGACGATGTTGGAAACGTGAAGATGATTGATTACATGGATATATATATATATATATATATGTATGTCGCGAAAGTCAAGGTATGTACGTACTTGGCTCGTAGACACTGGATACAGCTCGTCCAAGAGACAAATGGAAGGAAAGTGATCGCGGAACACTCTGAGCATCGTAGCCATGTCCTGGGGAAACCCAGTCTGCCACCGCCGTTGATATTGCACATGCTGCTCCGCTTCAAACTCAAACGTGGCGTCGTGGAGGTCGGTGGGATGGGGAGGGAAGTCAAATTTCGCCAACATCGCGGCGGTGTTATGGTACAGTTGCAACACAATCCACTCTTTGCCGAGGTTCCTCGTCTCAGCGGGGGCGAGGAGGGTTGAGTGGCGCCAGGACTCGCGATGTGGGTCTAGCGAGGCCTATTACACCATTAACGCGAAGAAGCCAATATGGAAGGGCGAAGGTGTCCTACGCACGGCCACAGGTGCGAACGATGACTCAACCCATCGCTTCATGCTTTCGATGGTGGATTTGGATACAAACACGAGCTGATTCAACTTGCGGTGGTCGGCAATCGATTCGTTCCGGCCCTCTTGAATGGCTGCGGCGACGTCCTTCCACTGGAGATATGACAATGGAGTCGGCGGCGTCCGCAGTGCGCGACTTCGTAGCTGCAACATTTGGAGCCGCTCGGTCAGTTCCATGATTGTACCTTCCAAGTCTTGTCGGTCCGCTATTTGCTTGATGCGGAGAATGCGCTTGCGTTCTCTAAAGTACACACGTTTCCGCACCCTCTCCTCCTCGGATGTCGCCTCGGTGCTGTCCCTTGTCATGACTTGGTGGTATGCTACTGTTATTTTATTAGTGACATTCACAACTTCACCTTCGCATACGGTAGTTGTTGCAGTGAATTGATTGGTCGACCGCAAGTTGTTTTTTACTTCGAAATACGCTGCAACTTGCCCTTCACAACGTAAGCTTGCTTGCTTGTCCATACAGAATACTGTTTCAATGAGGTTTATATGGAACTTTGTATGCCCAGACCACCTCACCTCTTACTAGGGGTTAAGTGCATCTCAGTGGTTGACTAACCACTAGCGATGCAGTTAACCCCGGAGATTTAGCATCGTATATGTACTCACCGGGGGTTGGACGGAGTCCCAGGTTACAGGGCGAAAAGGTGTATCCGGATGTGTTGTGAATTCGCTATAAACTTCCAAAATTCGCCTTCTAAACAACAGTATAACTGTTAATGAGGGAATTATTCAGTTCTGTGGTGGCAGTACTACCCCGGTGCCATTTTACTAGTACCATACCGTAGTTGTTCCTGGACCGTTGCCAACGACTGACTGTAAGCTCAGGTCTGCGCAATGAGAGTGTAGTACTGTACCGGAAAACCCACCCATTCACAGGCTACCGGGTAGCGTTGCATATAACCAAATTGGTGGTCATTGCCAATGACCAGCAATGCTTACACAATAAGGCAGACAGTGTACTCAGCCTAATCTGGCATGCATCGCGCGCACTGCGGATGATGGTGTGGTAAGCACGGCAACTCCGTCAAGGTGATGTTCGAGTAGCGGCTGGGCTCGCTCCATGGAGAACTGGGCTAGAGCTACCCCTCGGATGTCAGGTCGCTGTGCCAGTAGCTCCTGCACCGCCTCCAAAATCAGCGCATCGTGCATATCGCCGTCACCACCGTCGAGCGCTGCCAACGCACCCGGCACGTGCAATGGAACGACCTTTGTGTCGGGAGCAACACATTTGATTTCCTGGACCATGGATGGCAGAGTGGGGGCGAAGGTCGCGACTAAGGCCACGTCCGTCGGGATCTTGGCGAGGTCGTGAAGCATGGCTTCATTGGGCTTCAGTACAGGTAGATGCGATGGAAGGTCAGCTTGGACGGCGTCAATGTACGACCCGAACGCCGAGCACGTGAAGAGAATACCGTCGGCTCCAGTGGACGTCGCATACCGACCCAGTGCGAAGAAGCGCTGGAGAATCGATGGATGCAGTTGGGACGGCTCTCCTGCAACGGAGCCACATTGCACCAGGTCTACCGCCAACGAGTCGTCCATGAGGTTCACCAACTGTGCCTGAGGCCACAGCCTCCGGAACGCAGCCTCGATCGGCGGCGGCGAGTGCCGCAAGCCATGGATCAGCACAATTCGACGTGCCATATGGTTTCTGTCGAATTTCGAATTAGTTTTCGAACAACACTCACACAACCTTCCTCGGAATTCGGAGGTAACGCATCAATCATCCGAACGGTTTTTGAAGCAAATTTTTTAAAGATTGAATTATTGTGCTTTCGAGTGCAATTTCGTGTTGTGGCGTGGTTTCTCGTTGGAATTTAAATCGATTTGATTGGCTACTTCAGATGAGCTCAAAATTATTAACCAATTAAAACCTTCTCCATGAAATTCAACCAATCAGATCGATTGTGGATCGGTTTGGTTGGCGCGATTCGATTGCACCCCCTTCCCAAATGTGCATCAAATCGACAATATACATAGTAGTTATTGTGAATTCGCTATAAACTTCCAAAATTCGCCTGGTTTGTCGATCCCCTTGTGGAGTTAAATTTAGCATTTTCCCTCGACGGAGGAACTTGTAGATACAACGGCGTAGTAAACAAGTGCCAAGCGTGTCCATGTATACTGCTGCATCATATCATCAACCATTATTGTAAATTTAGCATGCACAACCATTACATTTCGTGCACAATTCGCTGCATGAGTGCTTGAACGTCGGCGTCGCATACTGCGCGGTCTTGGGCACTGTATTCTTTCTCGAGAATGCCCTGGAGCTGCTCCACCACATCCGCTAGGCCCGTCTACTCGAACATTCAGTCGTGAGTCCATACATTTGTAAGCTACACAGCATGCCAGTGAGCTAGGACGGCATGTGCTAGTATCTCATAACTACTACTACTACTACTACTACTACTAGGACCACAGGGTTAGTAAAGGTAGTACTAGTTATTACTTGGATGGGCTTGAATAAAATGGATTCCGTCGACGCATTCGCCAAATACGCATGGATTTTGTCCTGCACATAGGGCAAATGCGATTCCAATTGTGTATGCAACTGCATCACCATGGCTCGAATCGTGTCTAACACATAGGACACCATGAGCACAATTATGCGACTTCTGAACGAGCAATATTAATCAATATTTATAGGACTTCAAATGGAGCAATATTATTCATAATATTAATGGACATTGGTGGTTGACCTGGAGATCCAAGCTGCGTCCGCAGAGTAGAAGTAGGATTGGACGGTTGTTTCAACGCTGCCGCCTTGGCCTATGAATATCATTTTCAGCCATTCGTTTTGTCCATATATATATATATATATATATATATTCCATCCTCGTATAGTATCAAACGCAAATATATATATATATATATTATACCTTGTGCAGCCACGCGACGAGGGGAGCCGCCACGTATTGGACGGCATGTTCAATAAACACGGTGCAGCTTTTCTTCAATTCGTGCTCCAAGTCCTATCCCCACAATGCCTTGTGAATATATGCATTGGCCATCGGTATATATATATATATATATTCTAGAGAATCGTACTTTTTTCACGTCCGACGTGGTCGTGTGGACATGGGGGATGCCGTGTGTCAACAGCCCCAGGATCGAATTGTCCACCGAGAGGGTAAATGCATCGGCCAAGATGTTACCGTTGAGGATATTACCCATCGCATCTAACACAAAACAGGTAAACACTTGAAAACGAACGAACGACTACAAGCATATCGTATATTATGGCCAAATATACAGTATAATCTAAACAACAGGAAAACCACGTTTAACATATTGTGGAATTGGTACAAATTTCCAGACCCCGTCGAATCACGAATCGACGCTATTGGCTAATACAATTTTGAGTGGATTTGATTGGTTGGCTCTTACAGAAAGGACATGGATATTTTCAACCAATCAGAACTCCAGCAAGATTCCATATGGATTCGACAAACCGCGCGAATTTTAAAAGTGTAGACCAAATCAATATTACATATATGTGTTTTCAAATACAATTCACCAACTAAAACGGGGGAAAACGTCCAACTAGTTAGGATACGAACCCGTAGTTGACGAAAAGTCCAAGTTCTTTTCCGTAACGGCAAATTGAATGTCGAACGGCGTGATGCGTTCGCGTAGCGTGAGCAGATGTTTGATCAAGAACAGCCCGCCGTCCAAATGGCCCTATGTCCAAGTGACGCTAATATATATATATATATATATTCGAACGCTACCTTTTCAACGGCAATGTCGGCGGACGCCATGTTCAGCGTGGCAGTGCACATTCGCACCGCATCTTGCGCCAATTCCTCAAAAATGTGCATCTACAAGTGCAATTACACGATGGTTTTTTTCACCAATCCAATCGTGTTTAGACTGTACGTACATTCACATAACGGTACACTTTTGACAAACACATCAACGTGTGCTCCAACGTCGGGTACCACGTCGCATACACGGTCGGTGCTACATCCAAAACCACGCGCGATGCCATGAGTCCTACTACTAGTAATACTAGCACACGCACCGAGCAGCTTGTCAGGGTAATTCAAGTCGGCCAACGTCGGTACAAACGCTTCAATTTCGTCGCGAAGGTACTTTTGCGTGCACAGAATCAACCGCTCCTGCGCATCTCCGATCATGCGGTCCACGACTGGCTCCACGGCCTCGGCGGCGTCCCCCATCGGTCGGATGTGCGTGTCGACTACTTCCCGCCGAAGCACCTCGACGATCTCGCAGAGGACGTCCAGGTTGTGCTGCTGAAGCATTCGCGGCCGCACGGCGTGGTACAGCGAATAGCTCAGCTGGAAGATCATGCGTCTACAGTAGTGTCACAGGCGGGAAATATATACTAGTGTATATATATATTTCACATACTGGAATGCGTGTTCGTCTTGGTCCTCGACTTGCAGCACGGGAGCCGAGGGGACAACCCCAAACACATGCCTAAAGAGCGTGTATTCTGCTTGGCAGAGCCGTACCATGTATTGACACCCCATGCGAAGCTACAAGCCACAGTTATGATATAGTAGTTCTAAACCCATCAACGCATTGTTCCAAAATAGATAATATGTATATGCATATATATATATTGTGGATTCGATACGAATTTCCAGACCCCGTCGAATCGAATCGCGAATCCACGCTATTGGTTAATCCAATATTGCGTGGATATATTTGATTGGCTCTTACAGAAAGGACAAGTATATTCAGCCAATCAGAACTCCAGCATAATTCTATATTGATTCGACAAACCAGACGAATTTTAGAAGTTTATAGCGTATGCACAAATATATAATGTTATGTTTTGTATAACGTACCAAGCTGACAATGTCGGTGCTTTGGTTGACAGAGGTCAAGTACGCGTCCACGACTGGCGTCACCAGCTGCGTGCGGACGGTCACGTACGTGTCCAACACATCTGGCAGAAACGATTCGTTCCTATATCGTATATAAAGATTCAATGGAAATGTACAGAGTATATCAGTAAATAAATAGTATCGCACTTATATATATATATATATATTATATACATGTTTGCGTTCGAATCCATTCGACTTTTTTTCGCATGTATATACTTCGAAGTAAACATAAAATATAAATATATGCGTACATTATGTATATATGCGGAATGGAATGAAAATGAAACCCACGCGATATTGATATCAAGAATTCATTCTGCTTTTGCATTTATGAAGAAAATATAAATACATATTTCTATATATGCGGAATGGTATGGAAAGGAATGAAACCATGCTCGTATATATATATATATATATATATATATATATTACCCTGGTAGTGTGTCTCGCATGTCCAAGTGCCGGGTAAGTGCTTGACACGCAGGAGCACATGCGTGGAAGTGAAGGTAGTACACACTCGCCTCGTCCAAGTCGAGCGCCGGCGATGGCTAAGGTTGTATATATGTGGATAAATACAATCACAAATATATTTCCAAATCTATGGGGTTTGCATATATATATATATATATATATGTACTATATGTATATGTGGATAAATACAATATTCGTGCCAACATATATTTCCAAATCTATGGGGTTTGCACATATATATATTTATGGACAATCACGTACGTGGGTAGAAATAGCAGTGAGCACGTGGTCGCGAGCAGCTTCGACGGTGGCCACCGCGAAGTCCCGCAGCATGTGCAGGGCATGCATCATGAGCTCTCCGTACGCGGCCAAGTACATGGAAGTGTCCTTGAAATCCATCTACCGCAGACCAAATCAAGTGACGAAAATGCCAAACATAAAGTTAGCACGAACATGTTGCTGGAGGAACGTGACGCAGTCGTCGATGTCGCCGATGCCTTGGTCGAAGGTCGGGGATGTGGGGTCGATGGATCCAAACGTATATGGGCGGACATGCACCGTCACCTATGGCCATGTTGTCAATCGTGGAAGGAGCAACTGGATGGGTACCGTGGCCGCTCCGGTGGCGTCGACCTTGGACGAATAGTCTACTTTCCCGCCTGTGGACACGTCCAAGATGAGCATGCATCATCACGACGAGGCATCGTCACGTACCGACTGCTTTCGCGATGGAGGAAATGCGTGTAAAGTACGGCAGCGGCCCTTCAAGACTCTGCACCTTGACGTTGAGCGCATCCAATTCCGTCAACAGCGTCTCAAAGCTCTCATACAGCGCACTTGTCAACGTTTTCACCGACACATGGCGGTCCTCCATCTCTTGAAGCAACGCCAACGACTTCTCCGTGTGCTCTTCCACCGTCTCGCAGACCCGGTAGCACGTTTGAGCGTTCGTCATGAACTGTTGAATCGTCGTCGAGAGCGGCACTGGCGTGTTCGTTGCGAGAGGCGTTGCAGACACCTTCAACGCGTAATACTGCTTCAACGACATGGGTGATTTCGTCGTGGGCAATGCGTCCACCGCTCCTCGTCCATGGCTTGCCTTCTCCAGTCGGTCTAACAGCGCTTCTTGGGTCGCCGACAGTGTGGTTGAGGTCATATTCGCAACGTTGTCAGATTCTTATGCAAATCTCCGCAGTATCCGGAAGCGACATGTATCCGGACTGGACTCCAAAATAAAATCAGTATTTGTCACTCCGATGACAAATAGACTCGCTATTATTCATAGCGCTTCACTTAGGCTGGAGATCTGGCTGGCAATCACACCGTGGCGGCATGAACGAGGATCATTAGATTCCTAAGCATAAACGTTACCACTTGGAGCGGGAAGTTCTTTTCCTCGATCGGTATATTCATTACGTCAGCTGGACCTTACATGCCATTTTCCATCTTCTATTATCTTGATTTCCGAAAATTCTCAAAAATCGAGTAGTTAGCAAATGCACTATTGACTTGATTTCCGAAAATTCTCAAAAATCGAGTAGTTAGCAAATGCACTGTAACGTTACGGTACAGTAACTTGTGTAAACGGTAAATTCAACGAGCCTGAAGCTTTCCAGCGGCTGCATGCTGAAGCCTCATTGCCCCTCCCCCTGCACACACGGGGGCTTCAAATGTCCTGAGTTAAGTAAGGCTCTTGTCGCTTTACTTGTCCCCCCGGCATGTCCGTGCCGCCAAAACTTACTAGTGGGGGCAAGAAACTGACATGTGTAAGTCACGGGGTGGAGAATTTTGAGCAAGGACGGAACACGCACCGGATTCGGGAATTGAAGCGGGGACGAGGTGCAGGTATTGTGCCCCGGGGTACGACCCAGGTGCTCAAATACAATAAAGCATACCGGAGTCGCATACAAACCCAAGGTATTTACGTTGCCGTGAACTATTTTATTACTGTAACGCATCTTGGTCGCTCGTGATTGGCCACCGCACGGCGAATCATTCCACAAAATCGGGTGCTTGAGTTTGACGCCTGGCGATTGCGTCGCGTTCACAATTTCAAGCTCTCCTCGTCCAAGGAAGCAAGATTATGGCGGCCGACCAGAAGCTCCTGCATGGAGAAAGCAACCCTTCCAGCACGGACTACGTGACCAGTGACACGCCCAACATGGCAGCATTGCCCGTGATTAACGACACGGACGAGAACACGATCCGGGTGTTTGGATGGATGCACAAGCAAGGCACGCGGGTCATTCGAGGTATGATTGACAACGACCCCCTTGTTACGCCAACATATTCCCTATCTCATGGTGGTGGCTTGGTGCATGTAGGACCTGGCGCCAAGAGTTGGCGCCGCCGTTTCTTCTGCTTGGAAGGTCAAAAGATCTACTACTTCCACGAACCTGTGGACGCGCGCAAGTACTTCAACTCGCGCAGTCCCGAGCTGTGCATCGGGTCGATCGATCTCCGCACGGCGTTCAAGCTGGAACAAAGCGACCGCTTGGATCTTCCGTCCAAGGGGCTTGTGATCCACACAAAGATCCGCAAATGGCTCGTATGCCCCGAGACCGACGCCGAGTTCAAGATGTGGTTCGACGCCCTCGAGACGACGATCATGACCAACGACGCAGGCAACGTGATCCAGCGCCACTTGCCCAACGTCCGCGAATACGTCATGAAGGGGCGCACGAGGTATGTACTGTACAGTACATCCCTTCCATCCGTCCATCTCGTCATATTCCTTGTCCCAATGTAGTTACCGCGTCTTCTACTTTTTGTTTCTCATCACGGCCCTCATCGAACTGGCCGGCATTGTCCTATGGTTCCCCCTTGGCATTGAGCCGTGCAATTTGAAACTGCGCACGGCCAACTGCTCGGACATCATGAAGAAATACATCCCAGAAGAGCAACCCATGTACGTCGTTGTAGTCCTCTCTTGGGTGCCGTGACGACCTTGTGTCATCCACCTCATCGTGTAGCTGCGGCCCCGAGCCCTTTAACGGCCTGTGGAACCCGCCCGACTTTTACAAAAAGCAGGCCGGCATGGTGGGCGTGCAATGCTTCCGCGTACCCACGTTGGCACATTGGGTGTCGTACTTTTGCTTTTACTTTGCCGAGTTCATTTCCATCTTGCTTGGCGCGCTCTACTATCTCGGCATGTGGAAGCCCGTGCGTCGAGGCGCCCACTACCTGCGCGAGTTCAACCCTCCGTTCCCCCCAGACAAGGTTCGTACTGATTCCATCTGATTATGATTCTACCCTGATTCTGATCCACACATCACACGTAGTGGCCCACCGTGGACATCATGTTGTGCCACTACGCCGAGCCGGCCGAGGACACGATGTCGACGCTGGAAGCGATCATGAAGCTCGACTACCCCTGCGAGAAACTCCACGTGTACATTTGCGACGACGGTGGGTTCAAAACTAAGTTTACCCCTGGCAACCCCATCCCCGAAGTCGTGGTGAACAAGGGTGTGATTGAAAACGCTGGCGACGTCCGGTACGCTTCTACTGATATATATATATATATATATATATATATATATATATATATATTTATATATATGTAGGTATGAACTGGCGCACTTTATGTACGAGCGTGTGCTCGACTTGGACGGAGAAGGACAAGGGATTGGCTACACGCGCGCCGTGGAAATGGAAGTGAATGAGTGGCGCCAGTCGCACACAACGGTCAAGATGCCCACGCCCACCAACCCCCGCGTACGATGATGCGATGACGTGATCAATATATGATGACGTGATCAATATGTGATGACGTGATCGTGTTGTGGTATGTCACAGGTGGCCGCGCGCATCGATTGCGCGGTCGGGTCGGAACGGGACGATTACGATTACCGGTATGCTGGCTTGCCACGTGTCACGTACGTCGGTCGATTCAAACCGCCCACGCATCATTCCAAGGGTATGTCAGTCGCGTCACCTTGCCCTTTAAAGAAATGATATATCGCTTTTGAAAAATGATATATACCACTTTTGAAAAATGATATCTCTCACATTGAACTATATGTCACCATGGTGGATGGGTGTTTTCTCGTAGCGGGGAACATCAACAACGTGCTGTACAACGAAGGGGCGTGCGGCCGATATGCGATCATCCTCGACAACGACATGAAGCCGCACCCGATGTTCATCCAAGCAACGCTGCCCTTCTTCTTCGACTCGCCCGCGTCTACGAAAACATTCCGATGCCGGGCGCCAGGCTGCTCAGACATTGCCAAGATCACATGCACGCTGTGTGTGCAGGCCGGCGTGCCCGAGGCGACCATCTCGTACTGCTCCAACGACTGCTTCGTTGCGTCCAACCACGTGCACTCGCAGGTGCACCGTCGGCAGGCGCGCACGTCCAAAGTGAACCGCACGACCTGTACGACCTGTGGCGGCAAAGTGGACTTAAAGTCTGGCACGTGCTCTGGGTACGTTGATTGGCCACATCGATCGATTCGTTAAAGTTGTTTTGTATAAAGAAAAGCTGTGCTGTGGTGATTGAATTTGGATGGAATAATATATATAAATAAATATATATGGACGTAGATGCAAGAAAGCGATGGGGCGGCGCACGTCTGTGGGAACCCAAGAAGCGGCGCAGTACGCCCTCGCCATGGGCGATCACTACAACGACGACGTTCAAAATAACCAAGTGGGGTAAGATATATATATATATATATATAGGGTCCTACCTCGTGTCCCTGCATCTGGTGATACATGGACGACATTCAGCCAACATTTGGAATTTTGTGAGATTTTTTGTCCAAATTGATCGAGTTTTTAGCAGTGCAGTTTGTATTGAAGGAATTGTTGTCACACTAATTTTGGTCATACACCAATTGCGTCGTGTTCATTGATATAGTTGACCTGTGTGTTGTTGATGTAGTTTGGAGTCAACACTGTATGTATTCATATTGTGTCCATTTACACCTTTGAGTGTGGATTCTCGATCGATTTATTACTAAATTTTGTATACAACGAACGAGTTGTCATGTGGAGGGATTGCAATCTTACACTAATTGAAGTCTCCCACGAATTCGACGTTGACACTAGTTTCCTGCGACCTGATTGGCCAAGCAAGTACTTGTGCCGATTGAGTCTTCTTTGGTTTATGATGGTTGTGTCAATTCCGTAGTATTCTTCATGTCGCTCCAGTGTAGACGACCATAATCCCAACACTAGATCCATATATATATATATCCTTCCACGAAACATATAAGGTTTTTTTACTAACTATGCTGTAGCTACGTACAAACGCCTCAGTACTTTGAAGACTGCCTGCAGTTGCGCCTGGGCGACCCGTGTGGGCATCGCAACTCGACGTTTTTTGATTCGGCGCAGACGGGCATGGACGGGTACGAGTGCGCGTCGTTTGCTGGCACGAACGCCATCTTTCGGCGGTCCGCGCTGGACTCTGTGTGCGGCATCGCGTACGGATCGTTGACGGAGGATGCATTCACGGGCAAACTCATGATCGACAAGGGATGGAAGGGGCTGTACTTCCGCAAGGATTTTGAGGGCGAAGAAGGCGAGCGCATCCGACTCGCAGAAGGCGCCGTGCCCGAGACCGTGTCGGCCAGTCTGGCGCAGCGCAAGCGATGGGCTAAAGGCAACTTTCAGATCTTCTTGCGGCGGAAAACGTCGCTTGTGGACCCGACGTGGACACCGCCGGCCGACATTGAACTGCCGCCACCACGCAAAGTGAATGGGTTTATGCGCTGGGTGTTCTTCATGAACTTGACCATCTACCCCATCGGGTCGTTCCCGGCGCTATTTTTCTTTTACATCACGGGCTACTTTTTGTTCTCCGGCAACGCGCCCATCTACACGGCTGGCTTGCGGTACGACTCGACGTTGCGTTTTGCATGACGATTCTATCTATTTGTCGTCAGATGCCAAAAGAGGGGAATAGTATTCACAACGGACACTTTGGATGCAATTTTGTACTCTGTTTCCCCAAACCTACGATTTGTTATACTGAATGTTGTATGTATTCACACTATTTGAAGGCACACACTCGACTTCATAGTATTTTGCCTCGTATTTGTGGCCCATAGTGTTGGTTATATTTGGTGTGTTGTTTGGAAAACGCATGAGAACGTTTTTTACGTTTTTTACTCCCATGTAGACTTGTTCGGAACACATGGGAACGTTTTTTACGTTTTTTTATTCGCTGTAGGCTATTGGTGGCGCTCGTGCCCAAGATTGTGGTGCAATCGGTGTTGACGGCCATGATGAACCGCACGGTGGACAACAATGACGTGTTACGCAGCCAGCAAACGTGGTTTTCGTATGCGTACGTGCACGTGTTGGCGGTCATTGACGCCATTTACTGGAAGGTACGGTCGTGTTGTTGTTCGAAACGCGTTCGAAACGCGTTTGAAACATGTAGATCACGGACAAGGAGGCGGCGTGGGCCAACACGGGGGCCCTGGGCGGCAACTCGACGATGGAACTGCCCAATATCCTCGTGTTTTTTGCCATGGTATTTGGCGTCATTTGGAGCATCGTGCGCTTCTTTGTGGGGTACAACAGCGCCGAAACCACCCACGGGACGCCGCTGCTGTTTGGGTCCATGTTCCTCGGGCTGTTCACGGCGAGCCAGCTCATGCCCATGGTCCGCATGAGTCTGCAGACGTACTTTGGGTGGAGCCACAAGGCACTGACAGACCAGGGCAACGTCGTCGGCAGCTTCTCGCTCGCGATTGTGCTCAGCGTGCTCTGTCTGTGGGTGTACATTGAAAACCCCCACGACAACGTGTGGGTCTAAATACTCTATCATCAGCGAGTTTTGCATCTATATCTTGTCCAGCATGGAATAGACTGCTGTAGTACTACTATTAATAGTACTAATAGTTCGTAGTACTCCTTCAACACATTGATAATAGTCCTTAAGTAGTTACTCGTAGAACCTCGGCGTACACTCTAAACTACTATTAATATCCCAAAATACGCCTACAACCGTGGGTGTATTGTGGCACGATATCAATGCTTCCTTGAGAATGAGTCTATCCTTTCAAGGGGCCCCGCATTTGTTGGTAAACTAACTGGTACTAGTTAGTACATATAATGTACGATTCATAGTGCGGTTTATGTTGAATGAGACGTTTGTTTCGAATGCAACAAGACGTTTGTTTCGTGTTTGAATCAGCGCTCACACTTCAGACCCTGGACGCAGCAATACTTGGGTAATGGTCTTAGCATATTGGGCGACAGCATCTTGCTTGGCCGCCTACACGAATGCGAGTGAGCAACGAGGAAGAGACGGAGTATTCTGGACCTCGATGGAAGGGAACAAACGCTCGACGTCGGCAAGGGACGCATCGCGCAACGTCTTGAAGAGCTATCGCATGAATTGTCTAAGACATGAGCAAGCGTGCCGACGATACCTCTTTCAAAGGGACCGCTTCTGGGGCTTCGGGCAGTTCGGCATAGATCTCACGAATCTGGTCGTTGTAGTAGTCGCCAATGGCCAACTTGACACCCGCAGCGTAAGATGTGCTCAGGGTTGGAGACACTGCGCCCAAGATGTGACCTATATACGTGTCACCAAAACATGTCATATGTAGATGGACGGGAACGAACCGAACGAAGCGCTGGCACACGCGGCGAAGGGCAGCAAGATGCTGGGACGGAAACGGTAGTGGGACGCCTGTAACGCAAACGATTCGAGCGCATCTGTACTCGACACTTCGGTAGTTCGGAGAGGCTGCGAACATGACAAACGTGTCAGCTAACATGAAATCCAACACTATGATCGATAGTACCTCGAGCACGGTCGATTTGGGAGCCTCAAAGAGCTTGCTTGCCGATCGATGAGACAAGTGTCCTTGGCGAAGCATGTCACCCATCAGGTCATGTTGGGACGTCCGCCGCTTGAACGCAGGCGCGGCGCGGACGCATCCTTTCTCGAACCAGTTCATTCTGCGTGTTCTTCGTCGGCAAAATATGTAGTTATCCGAACAACCACCAAGGTTTACCGGCACACACGATGTATAAATCATTCATTTAATACGAAATAGTAAATGATTCATTTTCACATGTTGTGGTCATTTTACTGTCATAATTAATGACAGTAAAATGAACAGGAATATCCAGTGAAAGGTTGCAGATTGTCATACAGGCTTGAACCATCATCTCGTGCAAGCTAACTGCATCCTTACAATGTAATCCCGCCACACGTACCCCGTCGAGGGCAGCAAAAGCGTACTACTCCGTAGTGCTTCCAAGCAAAACTATGAATGTTTACCAGTAAGCAATCCATGTGGTGGCTACTCTGTGGACTGAAGAGTATGTACCATACCGTATTCACAAATCGATAAGCTTTGGAGTTGACGTTACCGGTTATGTATAACCAGTACCAACCTTTGCCCCCCTCTCGAGGGGACATTTTTGTGACAGAGGAAGATGACAGTTGGTGGCAAGAGACCATGTACGTAGCCTTCAACCAGAACCACCCGCGTCTCTTCGAAGGCAAGCTCAGTAAAATAGGCCCGCCCTTGCCACAACCGCAAACATTTTGAATACCTTAGATCAGTACACTTTCCATTGCCGATGTGACGCAATACTGTTGTGGTGAGTTATTGTGTGTTCTACTCAAAATTTCCTCCGTTGCCGTTTGGTTGAATGAACCGCCGAACAATCGCCGAACAACCTTTGAAATTTCATATAAAACGAAGTTTTAGAGGTTTCTTTGTGACTGCAATGCATCAATCCACCTTTATAACCAATCATATTGCAATCTTCATTCTTTGGAGCCAATCATACTCCTTTTCTCGATTGGTTGGCGATTTCATCAATCCCAAAATAGGCAAATATGACTGAAAAGCACAATAGCACTTTGTTACTTTTAGAGAACAATAAAATCACAGACAGATCGCTACCATGGTACTACGGTAGAAAGGCAATCAAGATGATTAGAGGGAATTTAGTACCGCGTTCCGATTGGACCACGCCCCCTGTCCATGAATCGAAGTTCGAAGCTAATTCGAGAATAGGGGAGAAGCAGCATCAGGCGGGGGGAATGGCAATATCGGCTGGTTGATGTTGAAGTCGCCACTGCGCTGCCTTAACTTCAGCTTCATTCCCTGTCCATGCAAGCGCGAGCTGTCCCAGATGAAAGGCATGGAATGCTTTCTTAACGCATATATGAAGCACCGTTTCAGGATTTGTCAATGAAAGTCTGCTCCGGCATTGATGCGACACGTCCGTCGCTGTGGGGGTTTGTGAGTGCAAATGTCAGCCCTCTCTGACCAAACGCTGAGAAGTGGGTTGACCAAGCCGCCACTTGGTACAAATTGCACCAGTTGGACACGACTTGGCACAAGTGCACCACGTACGTACTTACTGTTACACTATACCGGTAAGCTTACCATAAGTACACTGCACCATCAAACGGAGCTCATTCCGCTGGATGTATGATTGCCCGAGCACACTCGAACGAATAGACGAGGTTCTGGTCACGTCGAAACTTCGCTGTCCAATCGTATGGTTCATGGCGTTATTGTCCGCATGGGCACCTTAGAATAATGGGCGGTGTTGTGCCCACGAGACAAAACAGAGCGATGTGGCCGCTGCTGGCGTTGTCACGAAGTGGTATTAATACATACCGGTACATACTTATCTGCCCATGTTCCGACGACGATCACACAGCTTCACAAACGGAATAAGCAGTCCACTTATGAGCCCGAGGATCTTTGTGTTTTATGACGCTGTGCTTCGGCTCAATGCCCAGCGCCACCGCCCTCTCGCAACTGCCCGCTCGATTGCATCGAGTCGGAACAAGGTTAGGTGCACTCCAATTCAAGTTGTCACTTGGGCCCAGTATTCGAGCTGGTCTGGCTCTTCGAACTTCGATCATAATATCATACGGCAGTGGGTGAGTGGCACTCTTCATTTAGGCAACAGCACAGCAGCCGACTGCGAATCCTTCTGCAAAGCTAGCTCCCTTCTCACGGCCAAGGTGCAGCTACGTCAAAGTATCTTATGAGGATGGATAGCTCCACCCCCACATCCCTCGGCACGTCTACGGCCGCAGCAGCCAACGACGCGTCGTCCATGCGCTTCCACTTTTCGTCGCCTTCCAGCTCGGTTGACGGGATCAACAACACTGCCGCCGCCTTCGTCGACGGCCCCAGTGGCAGTGCATCGAGCCACGGCTTGTACAGCCACGACGGATACGACCGCTCCAGCTTTGACACGACGGGGTCCTCGTCTATGCAGGACGATGCACCAGCAGCAGCATCCCACACATACGATCGGTTCAGTGGCAAGCAGGAACAGCTACACCAGGTCAAGCCATGGTCGTACCATCACGACGGAGGTGGAGGTAGTCGCGTCGGCCGTAGCAACAGCTTCCCGTCCATGGACCTCATGCCCTATCGCAAGGAACACACGGGCGACATGTTTGGCAATGCCGTCACCACGGGACTGGTGTTCCCTCGTCACCACCAGTCGCATCCGTCTCCACCTTCTTCGTTGCAACGCGGCGCCGCGATGCCGCGATCGAGCTCGGCCGTAGACATGGGCGCATACGAAGTCACCCATGGCATCATGAACGCCACGTCGTTTCCCGAGATAGGCAACAACGACACGCAAAAGCAGCTGCGGACCAAGAACATTCCATCGGGCGTCCTCTTTCACTCGGGGCGGTGGTCCAGCGAAGAGCACAATCGGTTCGTGGAAGGGCTGCATCAGTACCCCCACGGCGTGCTGAATCGATGGCGCAAGATTTCCAAGGCGGTGGGCACGCGCACCGTGCTGCAGACGCGCACGCACGCGCAGAAGTATTTTCGCAAGCTTCAAAAGATAGACGACGCTGGGCCCCACACAAAGCTGCTGTCGGCGGACCTCATGAAGGGCGACGACGACACTAGCGGCGACTCGAACGAGAACCATCTCCCAAACGAGCATTTCGACAAGCCATCGGTGTTTAGCCGATCGACTGGGGGGGTAGGAGGTGGATCGTATGGGTCCCCGTCTTCATTCCACGGCAAAAAGGAGGACCTGCCAGGTGGTACCCACCTGTTTCAACATCGCGGGGCATCCGACGCGTACGATGCCGCGCCTCGCGCCGTCGTGTCCTCTGACAGACACGCCAACCCCCCCACCTGCTATCCGTTCCCGACGATTACAATCCCCCATCATCATCAACATCACCAGCAGCAATCGTCGTCGCAGCAGCCGACCCCGACCACCGAAGCCAGCCGCGCGTTCCAGAACATCAGCCTTGGCGCCGGCGCCCCCCGCCCCCGAGACGAACTAAACCCGTTTCAACCCCAGCGGCATGCTGTGAACCATGGCAACGAGCAGTGGGTCGACTGGCTGCTGTACAACATCGAGAACATCCCCACCCGGCACAACCCCCAGCACCAACCTCAGCAAGTGCATGACGCACGGCACTTGACGCGCACATTTCGAAGCGCTAGCGAACCCGTGCCCCCCCTAACTTCGTATCGCTCAGCACATGCGACCGGTAGCAGCAGCAGCAGCAGCCACCACCACCAACATGAAGACGACGATCCTGAGTTTACGTCGGCGGCGTCCCCTAGCGCCGCCGCCACCACCTGGAACGACTACGCTGAAGACGGCGACAGCTCCACCCCTTCTGGCGGCGGCGGCGAAGGCGGCAGCTACTACGACCCCCAACCACAACAAATACACCAACGTCACCCCCAGCAATCACCACACTCGGAGACCAAGTACTCGTCCCTGCTGGACCACGAGGTCGTCCCGTGATGGCTACAGAGCTGACAAGGCGCATGTATTTATTCGATTTTGGTTGGCGCCCCAGTTATTCTATTTTGCTCGATATTTGATGCTATTCGTCTGTAATAAATTATTGTCCCTATGAACCCATGCCGTGACGTATGAGTAAAGTCGATGGTCGGTCAGTACAGTGTACTTCATACTTAAGTAATATTATTACGTAGTACTACGTAGTACAATACTAATAGTACACTGCAACAAGGTTTGGTTAGAAGGTCACCTTCAAGCTTCTTTGCCAACGTCAAACTGAACATCGTGTTGATTAGAGCATCTCCAACAGTAAATTCTAACCTATTGCTAAAGCATAGGTTAACGTCAAACTTCGTTTTTACGGTTGCTATTTTAACACTATCCGGACTTTTTAGAAATTTCGTCCCGCAGAATTTCTATTTTCGCGTGAAATAGCAACAAACCCTCCGGATAGAGCAAGAGTTTCTATTCTATATCCGTAACTTCGAATTGAAATAGAAATAAAAACGCCGTTGGAGATGCTCTTAGAAGTCGTCACTGTCAGTACTCACGTATACTAAGTACTATTACGTTGTATTCTTTACATACTACTATTAATATTAATTGTATTAATAGTAACTTTATGTAAAGAATACGACGTATAATAGTACTCCATTCGAGAGGGTTAAGGTGGGCTTGGCTGCACTTTTTGTATTTTCACAAGGACGTGATGAAAATACATGGGTGGATGATGTTATTTTGCGTTTTTTTTCGGCGAGGCAGTAGTCTACGACGTGGTGCTGCTGCGCCCGTGGAGTTTTTGCAGCGGCCGCAAGTACTCGGGGGGCACGCCCTGCTTTTGCAGCTTCTGGATGGCATCTCGCCGGATCTTGTCGACAATGATCGCTTCCTTGGCCGCTTTCTTCACCTGCGCCGCGTTTTCGTTGGTTTCGAGCGCCGCCTTGTTCTTCCGTCTCGTAGCGTTGTCCTGGAATTGCTGGTTCAGCTTGTCAATGTACGACGCGTGCGCGTCCACTTCCTTGGCGCGCACCGCCATGCGCTTGGCGTGGGTCTACCCATCATCCAATGATGCCACTTCCGCCATTCATGTAGCACTCCATACATACATGCATCCGTCCTTACCTCTTGGTCGATACATTGGGCCACGTGGTCGGCCAGCCGCTCCTGCGCGGCGTTCGCGCTTCGTTCCGCAGCTTTGAACGATTCCTGCTGCTTTCGTTCGCGGTCGATGGTCTCCGCGGTCTCGCGCTTCTTGGCGCGGTCGTCCGCCTCCTTCTGCCGCATCGCTTTCTCATTCGCCTCAAACGCTTTTTTCGCCTTGAACTCGTCCTGCGCCATGCGTTTGTCTTGGGCTTTCTCTTGCTGTGCCCGCAACTTGGCCACCCGCAGCTCCTTGGACTTTTTGATTGCTTCATGCTCCAGTAGTTGTCGTTCTTCTTCTCTGGCCTTTTCGCGAAGGTATCGCGCCGCCACTTGCTCTTCATGGGCCTACCACAGTGTCACATATGGTCATCGTGAAGCACCCGGAACGTTGCGTTGAAATCAATAGTGCTCTATAAGCTATGCACGTTAAGGTTGCCACTAGTGTACCTCTCGTCGTGCGGCTTCGGCTTTCATCTCCTTGATGTCTTCGTTCGTAGCTGCAATTTGAGCGATGGTCGCTTGGACTTGCGCCTACGTTTGTCGAGTGTTGATTGGCTCGAGAGTACTAGAGTTGGCGTGTGCATTACCCGATGGGCAGTGACCTTGGCCTCTTCTTCCTTTTCGTACTGCTTGTACACGAGGAGAATCTTCTTGGCTTCGATTGCCTTAGCTTCTTCTTCACGAATCTGTTGCTTTAACCGTTCGTTGATTTGCCCTGGCACATCCCATCAGTTGGTTAGTTGCCCTTGGCTTTCACAATCGAACCTTCCAACATTTTGCGGGCTTCCACACGCTTTTCTCGCGCGTCTGTGGCCACTCGATCCCGCTCCCGGAGCTCTGCGATGCGATCGTTTTCCATGCCCCGCTCAATGCGCTGATTGTACGAGGCTTCGATCTGCCTCGTCTCGTCTTGTTCCTGCCGCTGGACGTCGCAGCCCGTCACCGCCATGGCCTTCGCCACGAGGCTTTGGATGTGCTTGACGTCGTCCAGGTGCTCGACGCGCTGCACGTCGGCT
The DNA here is from genome assembly GCF_000520075.1 of Aphanomyces astaci. Taxonomy (NCBI): domain Eukaryota; phylum Oomycota; class Saprolegniomycetes; order Saprolegniales; family Verrucalvaceae; genus Aphanomyces; species Aphanomyces astaci. The sequence goes on along the minus strand of NW_009798272.1, from coordinate 847,254 downwards.
TTCGACAGCACCGAGTTGCGCTCGGCGTCCAACTCCATCTGGGTCGCGTATTGTTCGCGACGCGCGCGAACTTGGAGTTCCTTTTCGACCATGCGGTTCTTGCGGTCTTGGGCTTGTGCCCTCGACGCGAGCTTGGACTGTTCGCTTTCCTTGGCAAGGCGAGCAAGGTCGTTGTCCGTGAGGATGGTCGAGTTGTGCCGAATGCGCTCCAGGTCGTCGCTGCTCACGATGCTTGCAGCAAGGGCCGGAGTCGAAATTGCCTTACCTGCTTGCCCAATATTGGAGCGACCGGGCCGTCCATTGTGGCGGGTGAGTCCATCGCTCACCATACTTGGTGATGTGCGAGGCAGCAAGAGTTTTTAACTACAGTGGTCCCAAAATAGATTGGTCGATCAAAATCGACCAATCACCAACCGAAGAGTCAACCGATTCCATAATAGCTGATCATAATAGTCGGAACCCATTTTTTCACACTAACGTTATGCATAATTATCGATACAAAACAAAATGAACAAATTCAAACTAATACTTCGAAGTATTGTAGTAACGTTAGTTGTACTACAGTGTAGTAGTATGACGTGGCCGGTATTTGGGCTATTACCCGGCAGGCAAGCGCAGGTATTTGATTTTGATTGGCTGTAATTCTAAACAAAGCACCAACCAAAAGAAAAAGAAACACAGTCGTGGGTCGATGTTACGTACTTCCTCCGACTTACAGTATCCATTCCGTTGCCAATCGTCATCCTGCCATGAAGGTCGTGTTGGAAAAGCTAGCTCAGCGCCAAGACTTGACGGCAGAAGAGATGGACATCGTCATCGATACCATTGCATTGGGAGCTATGGATCCCATCCAGATTGGTGTCTTTCTGTCGCTCTTGCGTTCCAAGGGCGAAACTCCGCTGGAAGTTCAAACGCTGGTCACTGTCATGCTCCGCCACGCCCGCCTTGTAACATTGCAGGTATGATGGAGATGCATGCATGCTCTCCTCGTGTGTTGAGCTAGGCTACGACTTAGGAAGGCGTGAAGACCCTGGACATCGTCGGGACGGGCGGGGACGGCGCGAATACTGTGAACCTGTCGACCTCGGCTGCAATCTTGGCTGCCGCATGTGGCGCCAAAGTGGCCAAGCACGGAAATCGCTCCGTGTCCAGCCGGTACAACGTTACAAAGTACCGCAACGTATAATGCTTACGCATGTCCACACAGATCTGGGTCCGCCGACGTGCTTGAAGTCATGGGAGTCCCCATGTTGGAACCCCAACACATTGCCGCCTGCATCGACCAAGCCAACATTGCATTCATGTATGTTGGCCACATACAGTATGATGGTATCTCATCATAAACCTGGTCGTAGGTACGCGCCACACTTCCATCCTGCCATGAAGCACGTCGGTCCTGTGCGAAAATCCATGGGCATTCGAAGCGTGTTCAATATCTTGGGGCCACTGATCAACCCCGCCAAGTGCCAAACTTCCGTTATTGGCGTGTACACCCCTGCGCTATTGGACCTGTTTGGACAAGTGCGATGAAGATCGTTAACCTGAACTTCCCACAACTTAACATGGCTAGGTGTTGTACATGATGGGCGTCGAGCACGCTCTGGTCGTGCACTGTGCCGGCCTCGACGAGCTGAACCCCATTGGCGATGCTGAGATTGTCGAAGTGACCCAGGTATAAACTTTGGAAACTCATACATAGATATTCTGACGCCAAATAATGTGGTGGTTTGGACAGAACGGATACCGCCGGTATACTTTGACCCCCGAAGAGCTGGGCATTCCTCGATGCACGTTGCAAGACTTGGAAGGGGGAGACGCTGATGACAACTGTCGTATCTTGCGCCAAGTGTTTCAAGGTGGAGAACACTGCGACAATGCGATTGGCAACACCATCGCATACAACGCTGGCGCAGGTACATGACCAACACATCGTCGCGTTCGTATTTGCTAATGTGTATTGCCGTCGACAGGACTGTATGTGTATGGATTGGCGGACAGCATCAAGCACGGCTACGAGCTAGCCAAGGCCGCCTTGAAGGCCGGACATGGTACGAGGTGTCCCTGTGGTTGTCGGGATTGATTGGTTTGAATGTATAGCGTTGAACACGTTGGAACGCTGGAGCCAAGTGTCGACTCGGTTGCATACGTCTGCTGCCACACAATAATAACCCTCAAATAAGCATGTCTGTCATCAATGCACTTAGTGCATGTGCCATGTATCTTGCCATTTGCGTCAGTCATCCTCGGCATCTTGAACAGGAAGAATATGACGAAGTTTTGACCAAGGCTTGTCACAGCACACGTTTACTATTCTCGAATTTCATTGGCTGACGAAACGTCGCCTTTCCGAATATATCCGGATGCTCATCATGCGCCAAAGGGTCCGGGGCCAGACCTCTACCAGAGAACCCTGATGCTACATACTTCTATCTTTTGATTATTGAACGGGGGGGTCATGTTTGGTGCCCAGAGTTCAATTTTATCGTTCGTGGCGTATGATCTCGTACAACCAAGACGAGTTCTTCACGCTATTGTCGAAGCTGCAAGGCTCCGCCTTCCGCGGTAACGGGCCTCGCCGCGCGCTGTTCATGGCGTGTTTTGCCATGGTCGTCGCCATCGGCAACCACATGTACTCGATCGCGTTCATTCCGTCCACGATGAGCGTCGCCTGCACGTACACCCTGAACGTGTTCAATGTGTTCCTCGGTCTCCTCATTTCGTTTCGACTCAACTCGGCGTTCAATCAATGGCGCTCGGGTGTCGTGGCCATGGGGTCGGTGGGGGATGCCGCAAGGGGGTATGTACTATACCAACCATATCGTTTCCATTTTGGTTTGGCCACTCGGCTAACAACAATGTGGCTTGTGGATTATTTGTAGCATTGTGTCGTCGACGGTATCGTTCTTGGATCTACGAGAGGATGGCGAAGACAAGCTTCGCTTTGCAGGGGAGCTGCGGCGGCTCGTGTGCCTGTACGTGTCCATCTTGGTCCAAGACGCCCGAGGATGCGCGCAAGAAGACCTGTCGTCCTTCATCCAGGGCCATTTGCTCGATGAGACAGAGGCCGAAGAAATGAAGCGCTGTGGGGTCGTGTGCAACCGCGAGCGGGTTCAAAAAGGTCGCGGCGTGTCTGTGGCCCAAGCCAACCCGTACAAGTTGCGGTCGTCCATGGTCGAATTGTGGGTACGTATGGTGTGGACATTTGACTGGTGTTATATATATATATATATAAATATATACCGGTATATGTATGTCTTCAATAGACATGCCGAGCATGTGACATAAACTCGAATCACGGGTGTACGTTGGTAGATTCGTCGGTTGATTCAAAGTGGGCACCGACGTAATTGGTTTGGCATGCCCCAAGCCGCGGCCGTCAACGGCTACGTCTCGACGTTGGTCAGCCTCTATTCGACGATTTACACGATTGCAAACATTCCCATCCCATTTAACTACGCTCACTTCCTCGTTGCGGTCATGACCGCCTACCTCACAGTGTACACGTTTGCGATTGTTCACGCGTCGAGCTACATAACCCCATTTTGGGTGTACGGTTGGGGCTTTGTCATCTTTTCCGCCGACGACGTCGCCCGTGAAATTGAGTGCCCGTTTGGCACCGACCACAACGACATTGACTTGGAGAATCGTATCGTGCGTATCGAAGAAGAGCTCGATGTGGTCCTTCGCAGCGCCTACTGTCACGAAGCATCGTTGCGTGCACCAGTGCTGTACTCGCCCAAGTCCATGGAGTCCACCACGTCCGTTTGTGTGGACAGCCTCCCCTTCTCTGAAGTGAGCGACCATGTTGTCGAAGAAACCAACCCCAGCCTGTCCTTCGCCCCATCCGAAATTCCGATGCCCGCGGGGCCAATGCTACGGTTTATGCTCACCCATTCGAATTCTGACAAGGACTTTCAAGCACCCCTAAGTGATGTCGAAGAAGGAGGCGTTCCTGCTGAAGAGGCACCGCTTGTGGCAGCCTCTCCCAAGCCAGGATATGGCTCTTCCAGCTCTGCACGTAACGAAGTGTGGTTGTGAGCTGTCTGTTGGTATCATCCTTTTGTAACGTTAACTAAGGGTGCGTCTGGTAACATTTCAAAATTGATATTCCATTTTCTCGCAAAATGGGATTAACCAAAATGCCATCTTCAAAATGGAGGTAAAAGGTCCATTTTGTAATATGGCGTTTTGGGCCTTTTCAACGAGTAAATCCCAGGTGGAATTATTGGATTTGGGTTAAATCTCTTCAAGCAAGACATGTTTCAATTTTGATCAAATTTGTTGAATTCGGCCCCAAAATGGCGTTTTGGGCCAGAATATTGCAATATTTCCGGTTACCAGACGCACCCTAATAGATTTTGAACTGGTCCACTTGAAGTACATTGTCGACGTACATAATACAGAGATGGTACATTCCGTACATTGGCGCTGTGGCAGTTACATCCCACGTCTGTGTAACCAGCGTCACCACCACCAATTCTATTCCGTGCGACTGCGTTCACGACTACATACTAGTATATACTTGTGTTGATGTCGCTTGGGCGATCTTACATGCGTCGCCACCCCAGGCGGACAATTCACTACACTAAAGCAATGGAAACAGGGCTTCCAAGCCGTATGTAGCGATACAACCAAAAGAGGTTTCTATCGATCCGGGGCCAGCGGAATTGCAATGCGCTGCGTTTTAAGAACGTGTCAAGCCTTGAATTTACATGTATTTGGTGTGTTGGTTGTGGTTAACGTTGAGCACAAAAATTCGGGCATGATCCACAGGTTGATGTCGGTTTCGTGCTGGCGACATGGCTATTGGGAAAAATACAAACAACTGCTAAAGGTTGCATATCTATGCATTATTACGGGTTATGCAATCCTATACTACCATAAACGTGCTTATGGCTATAATTTGAGTGTTGGAATAAAATGTATTCATACAGGTTTTCAAAACACAAAGTTCTGTGCAATTGCTTCAACACCCATTTGTCCCGCATTATATCTGTGGATAAACGTACATACAAAGTGAAAGATATACCGCCTTTTGGTTTTCACATCATCGTTGGTCATTTCGAAATTTGCCTGCGTGTCAAGATGCCTCTGCTTGCTTCGCCCAAGAAGGACTGTGTTGTGGTGGTAGACCCGTTCTCGACAGGGCTATGCCTCGCACAAGACGTCATGCGCCGCGGGTATGCCTGCATTGCCGTGTACAGCGAGACCGAAGAGCTGTTTGGAGATTGGATGTCCACCTTGTCGGCGGACGTGCGCAAGTCGTTTGCTGGCGAAGTATTTCACGACGGCGCCGACGATTCCGAAGACGAGTTGCGACGTGTTGTCAACGCCATCCTTTCCTACGGGTACACTGTGTCGGGTGTGATTGTGGGCGCCGAGCCCGGTGTGCATCTGTGCGATCGTCTGTCCGAGTACATGCGCCTGGTCACGAACGGGTCGGCAGGGTCTGAAGGTCGACGCAACAAGTACGTGATGGGTGAGAAGATTCGATCGGCAGGCATGCGCGCGGTCAAGCAATGCCTGGCCTCGACGTACGCGGCGGCGGAGGAATTTATCACGACCGTGTTGAAGCCGTCACCATTCCGGGTGATTGTCAAGCCCGTGGATAGCGCTGGGAGTGACGACGTGACGCTGTGCACATCGTTGGACGAAGTGCGCAGCTGCTTTCGCCACGTCATTGGCAAGATCAACCATTTGGGCATTGAAAACACGAATTTGTTGGTGCAAGAGTACCTCGAAGGCACCGAGTACGTTGTGGACTCTGTGTCTCGCAATGGAGAGCACAAGGTCGTGGCGGTATGGGAGTACGACAAGCGCTGCGCAAACGGCGCGGCGTTCGTGTACTATGGCGCGCTGCTGCGCGAGGCCAAAGGCGAAGTCGTGCTGGCGATCGTGGACTATGTGTTCAAGGTGCTGGATGTGTTGGACATTCAGCACGGCCCTGGCCACGCCGAAGTCAAGTTTGTGCGCGGCGAGCCGTGTTTGATTGAGATTGGTGCGCGGTGCCACGGCCGAGAGGGCACGGACATGCCTATCTTGGACCGATGCCAAGGCTACAACCAAGTGGGCGCGACGGTGGACGCGTACTTTGACAAGCAGGCGTTCCAAGCGCTGCCCAAGATGCCCACGAGTTTGAAGGCGCACGGCATCAAGACGACGCTTGTGTCGTACGAGCACGGCGTGCTCCATTCCATGCCTGGGCTGTCTGAGATTGAGTCGATGCCGTCGTTTGTGGACAAGAAGATTCGACACACGGAAGGCGTCAAGATGGCCCCAACCATTGACATGTTTACGACGCCCGGATGTGTGCTCATGGTGCATCCAGACGCGACGGTGCTTACGCAAGATTACGAGCGCATCCGAGAACTCGAAGTCAAAGGGCTGTACAAGCTCAAGAAGGAACCCGAACTGACCAAGGTCGCGGCACCGATCAAGGCACTGTATAGTGGCGGTGTCGAAATGGACATCCGCCACATCCCCGTAGTGACTTCGTAAGCGACTGTATCCAGTTGTAGCACCCATGACACGAGCAGTATTTAATGTCAACTTCATTTTGCATTAACGTTACGACTTACTTTGCCATGTTGACCGAGTTTGTCCCAAGGTGACCACTTCAACTTGGTGCCTTGCAATTCTATTGGCTGTTGGTCGATTCGGAAACCTAGGGACACAATAAAGATTCGAACGATATGGTAGTTGAATCTATGCCAGTCGGCTTGAATTTGCAGTTGACAGTGTGAGCCAAAGCCACGAATAGCTCGATTCATAAGGCGTTGTGATGTTGCCCACTATAACGTGGCCTTCATGTGAGCAATCAAGAAAGCATTCACTGAGCTAACTAGCTTTATGATATAGATATTACGCTGTAAAGTTAAAATCGCTCAGTGGGCACTTTATGGCCACGATCGCGTACTAGCTGCGCTAGCGGACTTAACTACTGAGCTAACTAACTTTATGAGAACCGTGACTTCAACATGATATGTACCTCTAGGCTAGTCAATAGTATTGTAGAATTTGAGGACAAAGCTACAGGAGACCACAATAGAATATGGAAACGAGATTCAAACGTAGCAGGGGCGAATCTCGGACGAAACGGCGATTGAACCTTGCTTGACCTTTCAACCGCAGAGTCGTCGTACATTTATTTTCGTACATTTAATGTACGTACGACTTTGAGTAAACCTGATAAAAATTCCACAGAATTGTGAGCAACATTCGCTGGTTGAAGTAATAAAACGTGTCCAATAGTTAGCGTACTAATTCCACCAAACCACAAATTGCACTATGAACAACGAACCGGGTGTGGACGTCATATTGTACATGTTAAATATCTCAACGCGGCGACAAGTCGTGTACTTAACGCTCTACACAGATTGCTTCGTCGGGGACGACGACTGTACTAGTACGTCAGCAACGTCACTTCGCTTGCGTATCCATCCACTCGACCGCGCTTCAATCGTCTACAACGATACCACGCCTAGGTTTATATAACAAATATAACACCACGAACCAACCTCTTGAATGAGCTGAGTCAGTTGCGGCGGGAGGTGGTGGTCACGGCACGCCAAGCGCTGCAATGCGTCGAAATACTCGTCCATGGTGCGCCTCGACGCAGGGGACGACCCATCCAGCAGATCCCCCACCTATAAAACACCCCATGGGTTCCATTTTCCATCTATATGATGGATTGTCGATTCGATTTTTCGACATTGCAGTCGGGTGCTGCTTGCTCCATCGAACGAAATCGACAATCGATCGACCAATCAAAAGACAGAACACGATTCAAGTGACCAAGCAAACTCTGGCTTCAACGATGCAACATCGATTTAGTGTGTGACGTATATTAGTGTGACACGGAACAATTTTGACACACATTCAGTACAAAACAAATCGATCGATTTTCCATTCCACATATTGGCGGAATGGACAATATTCGTACTTGAAGGAGGAGTTGGCAGGCCGCTTGCAATACTTGTGGCGCGGGTTGCACGGTGTCCACATCGGAGTCCAGCATCATGGCCACACACACATGCATGATGTTCTCCGTGAGGAGTTGGCTAAGTAGAACAATTAAATTGGACGAGTCTTGACAGTAAATTGCACTTGTCCACCATACTTACCGTCGAAAGAGCTCACCAATCAACCCGACATTGCCCAGCATACTCTGTCGTCGCCACGACTACAGTGGAAGATACTAGATTGTGAGATCATTTAAATCTTAAAAAATAAATAATAATCGATCGCACCGCATGGTCGGGCTCTTCGACCAACGCTTCGTAGCATTTCGTGAGTAAAATGCGGCGAAAGTTGACCGTCCGGGCGCCGTCCTTGAAATCCGGGAGCGTGTCCGACAGCCCCGAACAAAACGGGGCGTAAAAGTGGCTACAAATGTTAACCCACCATCCTCAACTGCATCCAATCCACCTCAAGTGCGGCGCCGCGATCGCGCGATCAAACAAGACGCCCACGACGGCCTGCAGTGACAACGTGCATGTCACGGGGATGCCGTGGAATGAATGGACGGTCGCGTCGACGGAAATGTCGGACGGCGGCAGGCGGTCCAGCAAGCTACCCCCCCCCCACAGGTTTAGCCCAAATCCCAACCAAAGTATTGGGAAGTACCTGTTGACATTCGCCACGGCGTCGTTCATTTCGTCCTCGGGTGACTCGGTTGGTGTGTGACGGGGTTGTTTGTCCTTTTTGTGGTCAGGGTCTGATGCTGCCGCCTTCAATGTTGTGAGTATGCAACAGAATGGCTAGCTGAATACGAACGATGGCAGCATGTACCGACCGTGGGGAAGTACGCGTACGCATTCGGGTCGTAATGGAGCACGGGCTGTGCGGCGGCGGCAGCGGCGGCGGCGCGCTGCTTGTCCCGCTTGGCGGCGGATTTGGTCTTTTCTTTCACGGTGCCCCCGCATGTGGCGTTGACCCCGGCCAAGTCGAAATGCGGAGGCACGGCGGTGAAAAACGGACGGAACTAGGACACACCACCTCAGCAATACTACAACGTGGTGGCACGGATAGATGTTGTACCTGTAACAGCTCTGGAATCGAGTAGTGCTGCCGACCACGCACAACGCGACCCGCCTGGAGCACGCATATATGAGCGCCTCGGCGTGATACAGGATCCATGTGTGTACCTCAACTAGTTCGTCGACGCTGTATATGGTTGGCAGTGGGATCTACACATGTGTGTGGTTGTTTCTGCAGGTGGTCGTCGGTCTACTATGAGTCGATCATTGCCGTTACCTCGATGGGTGGCGGCGTCACCGGTTCGGTTGGTACCATGGTGACAGGTTGGCGGGTACTCTTGGGGGGTTTGTGCGTCGACGTTCCATTTCCTTTGTTCTTCTTGGAACCGCCCGGGGATGGTGCCACAACTGTCGTCGTCAGCGCAGGTGTAATCACAACCTCGACTGGAACTACAAAGCTATACATCGTTGAGATAAAGTCGTCCCTGTCGTCACATCGTCGCAGCATACCTGGGTACAAATGCGCCAGCTTTAGGGTTCAACTTGGATGACATCAAGACAGGTTGGACGTGGAAATCGACGGCGGTGGCTTCGCGCGGCTTATGTTCTTTGGAGCCACACCAAACTGGCAAATTTGTACGGTTATGGCCACCAAAAGTCCGGATAATCCTACTGAAACGAGACAGTACGGTAACGCAGAAATATAACACAAGCCAAATTCATTTATATTTTGTATGAAAATAGTGAAATCAAAATCTAAGTATATATAATATATACAGTATATTGAAATGCTCGTTACTGGCTTGTTACAATACGAAGGCCGGAGTTTGCCCTTACAGTTAACAGTCATGATGCATTCCATACTATTAATACTATTTGGAAGTTAACGGTTTAGAAAGAATTTCAACATGCTTCACTTCATGTTTGTATGAAACAATCCCAAGTCGGCATTTTATTTTCGTCCATGTAAACTCGGCATGAATTTTCGCGCGCGACAGGACTACGGATAACAATTCAAATTTACCGGAGCACATTCTCATTTTGACATCGACGTTGGGAAAAACATGGGCCGCGATGCGACGCCAGTCCTCAAGGGAGTGAAATGCATTGTGGATGTGCGCATGTCGGCAGGTGATGCGGACGTGGACTGCTCAGCGGCAGTCAGCGAGAAGCTGGTGCACCTCGGAGCGAAAGTCGTGAAGCGGTTGGGCAGAGACACGACCCACGTCGTGTGGCTCAATGGCAATCGCAATGTTCGCGAAGACACCCTCAAACGGAGCGAGGTCAAGCTCGTTGGGCCTCTATGGGTCGAGGCGTGCCTTCAGACCGCGACGCGTGTCCCCGAGACAAAGTTCTTTCCTAGTGACACCCCCGCCAACCAGTCGACGCCTTTGCCATCTCCCGCAGCCGAGAAGAAGAAACGGCGGCGGTCGAGCTTGATGGAACCTCGCCGAGAAGACGTGTTTGATGAGTTGACTACTCCAATCAAGAAGACTCGCAGGGTATTCCCATTCAGCATGTCTCTAGAATATCCTCTTGATGTGGTGCAATGTAGCAAACCTTGGACGCAGTGACCCCAATGGCGATAACGCTCACACCGCAAGAAGGTGTAAGCGCCCGCAGTCTGAGCCTCCGTCGCCGGTCCAGGTCTCCAGAATACGACGGTAGGTGGCGTTGTTGGCATTATCCTGCTGTCACGACAATCTGTAGATATCTCGCAACCAACGGAGGCTTCTACAAACTTGTCCACTGTGGACGAAGTTGCCGAGCCTCCATCGCAATCAGGTAAGAACATACCTCCCCTCCTCCCCCGATACGACGCATCCTCTATCGACCTGATCGTCGTTGTCAAGACACTCACAGCTCACGACAAAGCGTCGGGTCCAACCATGCCGCCGCCACCACCCCCGCAAAACCAACGACATCCCCTGCCAAAACCGTGGTTAAATCTCTTTGTACACCTGCATCCAGTGTCCAAGCAACCTCGGCCCACCGAGCTACTCCCAAGCACACAAAAAACCCGGTGCAATATTCCCTTGTTAACATCGATCCCAACTCACGTCATGAAGTAGCCTCGCACGTGGCCGTGTGTGTCGTGTACGTTTGAAAACCCCCGAGTCGCCAAACGCTGCAAGATGTGCGGGACGTCCTCGACGGGAGTTGAACCATCGCAGCTTCTGGTGGGATCAATCGCCAAGAAGCACGACGACATCAGCAGCAGATCCAACAAGCCAGCGACGCGACTGGCTACCAAGCAGCCACCGCCCGTGGAACCAAACACTCCTACCCCTCAAGTATCGTTGCCTCGCAAGAAGCAACCGTCGACGACGCCCATCGGCACCCCCAAGCAAGGCCACCACCCGCCGACGCCGCCTCGTCGCGGCAACACCAGTTCGTTGAAATCGATTCCGGTTGTTAAGGTGGCCACCCCCGTCAAGGTACAAGACACCCATGCTTGATCACGCTGTAATTGACTGCATCAAACAAGGCCAAGGTGAAAGCTGCGAAGCCAAGTGCAGCGAGAACCTCCAAGAAGGAAGGAACGTCCACTGACGTAGCGCCGAAACAAACTGCCGTGAAGCGCAAAGCAGCAGCGGTGGAGCACCCGCGAGTACTTGTCAAGCCCAAGGTATCGCATACTCCTCCTGCGCCGACAAAGAAATCCGAAGCGACGACAAGCAAGGCGCCCGCCACTGCAATGAACCAATCGACGACTACTAAGGTATATATATTATATATATATATAGTGTATTGCTACGATTGAAAGATATGTATGGAAGAGGGGGGTATTTGTGTATTTGTGGAGTAACCTCTCTTGTTGTGGATATATATCGCTAGACGAAACGTATGCCACGGTATGTGATCAGTGTGAGCGGGGCCAACCTGGACACGCGACTGGTCTTGGAAAGCTCCATGCGCGAAATCGATGCCTCCAGTACGCCATCTATCTATCATATATATATATATATATATATGTCTTTTGGGATAAATCTCGTGCTGGTGGTAGGTCCTGGCGATGGCAAGAGTCGAATTGTGGACGAGTTTGGAGCTGCTGCGGCCGTGACCCACGTCGTAGTGTCGGACAAGTCGAAGCGAACGATGAAAGTGCTGTTTGGGCTGGCCACGGGTGCGTACATTGTATCGGACGCGTGGGTATTTTCGTCGCTGGAAGCCAAGATGTGGCTGGATGAGTCGCCTTTCTTGATGACAGAGTACCCAGCAGTGTCCAAGAAGGTACAGTACGCTGTTCGATTGTAGTGCAGTGGTGATCCCCCATCGTGCATGCAGAAAACCCCGCCAAATTTGCTCGACGGCATCAAGATTTACGTGGCCAGCGGCCTCGACCCGCCCAAAGCGACCCTCCAAGCGTTGATTCTGGCTGCCGGAGGCCATGTACGTGTTGTAGCTACTAGATATGTACATAATATATATTGGACTGAGTGTGTTAATAAAATGACGTTGATGTAGCCGTGCTCGCAAATGGCACTGGCAGATGTGTGCATGGGCGTGGAGCCTGCAGTCGGGCGACGGGCATCGCTGGCTGGGCTTCCCATGGTCTCGCCCAAGGTACACTTCAATGTTGCTCTTTTGTTTGGGTTCAAACATGGCGTGTATCTACTCATGCGTGTGTGTGTGGTGCGTAGTGGCTGTTTGACAGTTTGGCCAGTGGCGTACTCGGACAGATGGACCACCACCACCCTGTTGTGACCGACTCCTAACACTCGACTTGTAATGTACAGTGCTCTATCTTACTAGTCATACAATTGAAACGCGGGCTCGACCGTCGACGCAAACGACGATCGCAGCACGAGGCTCGGACTAACCGACGCCTGGGACTGAGCCCACGACGGCCGCGCCGACCCGTCGCCCATCCAAAGGCAGTCGGTGACTAGAGATGGGATGTGGTCAGGAAGGGCATTTGATTAGGAGAAGACGCACATGGATTGCTGGGCATGTTGCCGCATTGATGCTGCATGAAGCACGACATGCACACTTTGTGCTTGGAAGCTTTTGTGATCCGACGCATGCATTTCGAACACACGACCTACTCATGTTATTATAAAACCACAAATCATATCTTCCGACAAATACATAGACAGATAGATAGACATGTATACACCGGTAGTATCCATATATATGCAGCATTGTATGGCCAATATATATATATATATAAATATCGAATGTATACATACATACACGTACTACTGCAGTATATATTGCGCATATATACATACATATATATAAATTTCGTGTAGCTACATATATACTAGTATATATCGAATACTAGTATTACATTGCGTATATCGAATATTATATTACGTAGATATATATATATATCGATATCGCATATATGTATACATTTATATATCGCATATTATGTACATACATCGATATATATCGAATAGATTGAGTGTCGTTGCCACGTACTTGGTGGCAGGTCTCGCACGATTCTGGTCGTCGAAACAAATGGAACCGCTTGGCACAAAACACACAGTGCTTGCGACTGGCGCGGTCTGCCGACTAGAATAGCATCATGGCAAGGATTAGATGTTGAACGCATCGTATATTCGCTCGATCGTTGGTTCGTTCCCTCAAGGTTTACCTCGATCTCGTTGTCGCCATATTGAGAAGACGGCGACCGTGGCGATCTATTGACGCCGGACCCGGTGCTGCTTCGCTGGGACAGTCGCATCGAGTGCCGGTACACTTGGATGCGCTCGTTGAGCGTGTCGAAGTGCCTGAACATGCCCTGGATCATGGACTTGACAAACAGTTTGGACGCCATGGACGTCTTCTTGTCGCACAGGAGCATGATGTTGGCTCGGGAAATCGAGTCCACGTCGTCGTGGTAGACGACGATGCCCGAGTTCTGGATGTTGCCGCGGACGTACCCGTGGGATTCCAGAAGCGACGGCGCGCTACGGTGCTCAATCGAGTGGATGCAACGAGCCCACCCAGTGCGGCCGTGCGCGTCGTGGAATGAATCGAGGTACTACCAGGTCGTCAACATCAACAGAATGACAGGTCGTGGTGGTGGTACCTCCAACACGACAAAGTCGCGAGGCTTGACCATGGGCACCGTCGACGCCATGGCAAACCACCGCAGGGCCAAGTAGTGGTGCGGGTGGTCTGGAGTTGGCACTTCAAGCGTGTACAGCAGTTTGGTGTCGATGCACTGGTTGACGCGGCAGTAGCTTTCCGTGGACGTCATGGCCGTGAGGTGGTACGCACTAACGTCGCCCACGGTGCACCCTTTGACGATCGTGGACCCGTGGAACAGCGACGCATGCGCGAGGTTGATGGACGTGTTGCTGGCCGACTTGAACAGCGCGCCTTTGGGTCCAATGAGCCGCGTGCTTTCGATGAAGTTGCGGAACGCATTGGTGGCCACCAGCACGAGCATCTCTTGCTCCTCAATGGACAGCTGCGGGGACGTGAACATGGACCTGGACGAGTGCATGGCGGCGTCAACTGTGATTTCAAAAATGATGCCGCAAGTTTGAAGAACGCTCCTGGCGGATGGGGTCAGGGGCGATGGTCAGTCCACATTGCTTTGCACGACCAATTGCTAGGCGTACTGCGCATGGATAAATGATATATATGGTGGCCACGACCAACAATTCGAGCCATTTTCATGATAGAATGTAAATAAATATTAACTAGTAGTTTGTATACTGTGGAGACCATCTTCTTTTTTCGAAACGCCACCTCTCCGTACTGCTCTTCGTACAATAACCACCTTTATGATTTAACCTGTAATTTAACCTGTATGGCTGCAGCTTGACTTTTATAGGTTAAACAACAGTCAATATTCTCGAGTACGAATAGATACTACCAAGTGTTTTGGTGAAAGAAGTGTACTGGTAGGGATTGACAACCTACCTAACGATGCCCAGCACTGTTCTTTCTTGCACCCACGCAAGAACGCGTGCTAAGTTAGGCAATATGCATGTACAGTACCGGTATGCGTAGCGTGATCGCCAGATCAGGGACGAATGACGTCGAAGGAAGAATCGTCCGCCGCCACCTCGCATGAACCAGAGGACAATAGGTATCCCAAACCGCAAATATGTGAGCATTTCGCCGCTGCGTCTGCGTCCATGAGAGAGGCGTAGAGACTTGACAGTGCATTTGCTGGGCCGAAACCCAATAGACTTCTGGATAAAACGTATGCTCCTGTTTCCACGTTAAACGTCAATTCCATATATATTACTTACCCATCCGTTGTCACTCAACCGGTATTGTGCGATAAGGTGGCTGTCTGGATGCTCGTGGCGCCTTGATCAAGTCACTCGAGATGCGATCAATGCAGTCACGTCCAGGGGGTACATTGAATAGGGTTGCCTGTTCGTACGATCGCCGAATCTGACGCCATTCGTTCGTCGTCGCAAATGGAACTGCGTTGCGTCCAGAAATACCCTGCTGTGTACGATATATGTACTCTTAATTTGTCCTATGTAACGTTAGGTAGATAGCTAAGCACACGAACGTGTGCATCGCTTTAACACTGCAACTAATGTCGCCACTGTTGGACAAGGTTCTCGGACCCAAATGGTCGGGCGTGCCTGCCTGGTGAAGTGCAATCAGACGACGACTGATTTCCCACCAATATTCAGAGTGGTGTTTCCTTGCATGACGACATTGGCATCGAGAGACGAGGGGCGTACTTTAACGTGATATGGAACGAGAAAAACCGGAATATTGCAATTCTACCCAAACACGTTCAACTTGCATTTAACTCGATTCGGCAAAGTGCACTTGCACTTGGAGTGACATGTCCCCGGCATACACGGGGTCTGTGATGGTCAAGACGGCGTCGGCCGTTCCAAGCAGTGCAGTCAGCGGCTTGTCCAGATTCGCCTTGGTGGCGTCGAACAACGCGGGGGGGTTGGGCATGAAGAGGTTTCCGCGGCTCCAGCTCACGGCCGGGTTGGACAGCCGGAATGTTCCTTTCAACTATAGTATGTATGCCACAGGTTCAAATGTCCTTTCACATCCGTCAAATGTCATCCACCCACCCACCCACCTCGTCCAGCGCGTCCCCCAGCGTCGTGTTCGGATCAAAGGACACGACATGCGACTCGGACGCACACACCCCACAAGTGGGTTTTTTCTACCAATCAACTCGGAATCAGATGGTGCACCATGGCGCTGCTCCGACACGGAAGCAGATGGTGGCATCCACTGTCGTGTGTACGAACGACCCTACCTACCTCGTACACAAACGTGTGGCTGTAGATCCCCGTGGTGCCCATATGCATGTGGTAGTTGTTCATCGTTTGGCTGCAGTACGTCATGGCCTTGAACGCTTCATTCACGCACATGGCCGAGATGATCTACATTCAAGTTTCCACCTTTGCCATCGTATTTGAACTGCCAGACGACGCTTACGGCGTTCGTGGAGGCGACGGCCGGGATGATGTTCTTGACAACCCCCAGCGTCAACGTGTACGTCACCTATAAACAGCAACTTAATGGAAAAAGCATAAGATGGGGGGCAACGTCGTACGCCTGGAATGCCAAATTGAATGGCGCGGGCCTCGGCTTGCTCAAATACCCACTGCATGTGCTCGGGGGAGTCCGTGTCCATTTTCGTGTCGGGGAAATGCTTGGGCCAGAGGATGATGGACGCGTATGAGATGCAATGCGACGGCTGGCGCGGCGTCTCGGCGATGGTGCACAATGGAAACGACGTCGGCGGCGGAAACGCATCCAGCGAACACTCAAAGCACGACGTGATGCGCGGAAGGATCACGCGCGCTTGGCCTTTGAACCCTTCCGTGCCGCCATCGATGAACGGAATTACCGTGCTACGAGGACATGCGCATGAGAATCCAACCCAAGAGGATGTGCGGCGGCTACCTGGGGTCGATATCGCCGTCGTCGTCGAATTCGACCAGCGACACGAGGACGGAGTTCACGTAGCGCCGGGCGTCAATGTTGTCCAATCCTGAGATGACCACTTTGAATTCGCTGTAGAACGACGTGTCCAACGTCTTCAAGTTGCAAAAGTGCGGCGTGACCTACCAGGACAGCCGTTGGCTTAGTCGGAGGGGGGGTGCATCTATTTGCTCCGGGGATTGATTGGGATATACGACGACGATACCTTGACACCTTGGATGCGCTCATTGATGAATTTGGACGCGATCGTTGCTTTGGGCTTGCCGACGTCGGCACGGCGAAAGAGAAACTGGCGATTCAAGTTCGACACGTCGATAGTGTCCATGTCCACGACGTGGATGTCGCGGAAACCCGAGAAAGCCAAGTCCTTGAGGATCTCGCACCCCAACCCCCCCGCACCCAGCACGAGCACCTTGGCCTCGTTGTGCAGAAAGTCAACGGTCGCTTGTCCCGGGACGAATTCGCCGAGCCCCATGGCTTCGTTCGTTTCGTTCCCAAATGGCGTCGGGCGCTGGAGAAGGCGGTACAAGTCCCAATGCCGCTCATTGCCGCGGCGATTGACTGTCATGTTCGGCTTTAGCTTCTTGCCCGCGGCAGGGGAGTCGTCCTGGTGATGTGAAGGTGCGGCGCCGTCAACCTGCGGCATACAGGACAGAATGAATGCACGACGACCGAGTCGGATACTCCACTCCCCAAGTATCCGGATGATCACGATTCGAATTTTGTTCATTTGGCAATTCGCGCGCAAATGCTCGAATGAGGCCGACGCCGCTTTCGCCGACGAGCGATTGGTGGTTGTGAGGACAAACGAACGCGTGATCGATGGACCCAGAGGACTATGTGTCCATGACAGGAAGCGTAACGTTCGTTAGTAGGTACTAGGCCATGCCAAGGTGATAACCGCGTAGAAACCAAAGCAGGACGGACCCCGTGTTCATTATGGCCATCCTTTTCTCCATGCTCCGTGTACGAACAGCGACGAGACAGACGACGACGGGTACTTGATATATTAGTGCTTGATATTCGTTAGAACATGGCGGGTTCAGCACCAAAGTCAAAGAAATGGCGCTGTTCCACAGGTTTGATAAACTCCATGTTGGGGTTGTCCAAGCTGCGCACTTGAATATTTTCACGCTCGAGCGTGACAAACACCATGAGTCCCGACTCGTAAAAGTTGCTTCGGTACACGCCTACATACATATATATGTCATACACATACAGCCACGACCTTTACACAGGCACGCTTGAACGTTTAGCGTTTACCGGCAAAGTAAAACGGAAGCAATTGCTGGTTGTGTGCGAATTGGACGGTGCCGTTCTCGCGCTGGTAGATGAGAGAAATGGTGTCGCCGCTCTTGATGGGGCTTTCTCGATGGAAGAACCCCCACCGCGCCTCGTCCCTAGATGAGAGATCAACAACATCCATGACAACCAGGCTTGGCATCATGACGTACGTTGCCGGGAACACGGAGTTGCGACCGACCAAGAATTGCGAGTGGCCGTTCTTCCAGCACAGCACGGGAAACTCCGAGTTGGAGTCGACGAATCGCGCTGTGACGCGGGTCTTGGGGTACTCGCCCGGCTCAACCAACCCGATGCTCACGAGTTTCGACAAGTCGGCGTATTCGCCCAGCTCCCTGAACGTGATTTCGAACTGCACGACAAGGAACGGTGGCGTCGGCGGCAAAAAGATGTTGTGGCCGACCATCGCATTCACGTACAGTCCATTTCGATCGCCGACGCTAAACACGGCGCCGCGCTGGACCACGGTCGCATGCTTCATGTACACGAGGAAGCGGAGATGTTCCTTGTCCTTGGGAATCGTCTCCTCGAGCGTTTTGAGCGTCCGGATCTGGTGGTTGCGCGCCTTCACGTTGGCCGCGCACACGCACGCGTTTAGCTCGCTGAGCATGTGCTGCAGCGAAAATGCTTCGGACGAAGTCAGATCCCATGCCTGGATCGACTTGGCTTGCGGACCCTTGCACACCATCGCATACCGCGACCTAAACACGTTGAGCTCGACCGACTGCCAGCCCTTGGCGGCCACAAATTTCGCAAGATGGGGAAAGCACAGGTCTGCGTTGAACGTTGCGAGTGAGTCCACCTGCACCTCTTGCTCAATGTTGGCCGACGCGAACGGCGGATTGTCTTCGTCGCTGTCGTCGTCGTCGTCGCCGCCACCGTCGGACGTGCCGCTTCCATCGGATGATCGCGACAGCCACCGCCGGCAATGCTGGTCGGCGCTCTCGAGGTATCGCTGGAGGGACCCCATGTGTTTGAAATGCCGATGCACAATCTCTTCCCCTGACAACACCATCATGTAATGGTGCGCTTGGCGGCCGAGGCTCACGCATCCCTTTTGTGAAATGAACGACGCCAGGTGCGGAAACCACTTGTCTACAGACGACGAGCCAATAGCCGGATCCGACGGCTTTGGGATCGGCACGTGCCGAGTCACCACGGCGGCGGTCGACGGCAAGATAAAGTGCAGGTCAAACGACGTCACGGTCACGTCGAGCATATGGGGCTGGCCAAACTCTGGGCACACGATCGAAATCACATTCGTGCGTTGGGCGCGCAACACCGTGGACACGACGTCGTCCGTCGTGTACGCGACACCATTCACGTAGCAGCTTGGGTTGCGGTCACGAAAGAGCGATTCCTTGAGATGGTCTGCCAATTGGAGGAACGTGCACAAATGCGTGAGGTACAGTTGGTGACGCTCGCCCAGGTACGTCGCTTGGTACCGTCCGTGCAGGCGGTGAAACGCTAGTTGCCAGCTGGGTTGTGGAGTCGGGATCAAGCAATGCTCCATGACGTCGTCGGGGGTGATCGTGGATTCTTGGATCACGCGCTCACCCGCTTCGAATTCCGGACTCGTCCACCACCACAAGTGATGGTTTCCGATGAACTCCCTCTTCATAAGTACACGCTTCAAGGACAAGATGCGCTTTGATTTCACGATGGGTTCCGCTGTGAGCATCACCACCTCGCTCCATGGGATCGCTCCTCGAATTCGTTTGCTTGTTGTCGCCAACGCTGCCAGGGTCGCCGCATCAAAGAGGCGCCATAGGTCGACCTCAGTACACATCAAGTGGAGGACGTTTTCTGCTACATAGTTGGGAGTCGGTCGCGGTGGCGGTGCTACTTGACGCCGCTTCTTGGCTTCTCCGCGCACCACCATCTCAATCCGCTACGTAAACGAAGTACGTCGCCAACAAGACACGCGGATCAGTTCTTGCACAGAAATAGAAATGCAGTGGATTAAAGAAAAGTAAAAGAACCGGATACGATTAAAACCTTATCCTCCTCGATATGAAGAAATGATTGCTCGTTCCTGAGCTCAAGTACAGTAACGGGTGGTTGTAATACCGTTAGGCAAATCCATGTTGGTGATGTACTGACTGCGCCTTCACGCGCTCACAACATGTTGTGGAAGCAAGACAGTGTGCCGTGGAATTAAAAGAACACAGCTTTGTAAAAAAAGGTTTAAAATCCGTTCTTTTATTATGGACCAATGAGGATAGGCGTATGAATGAAAGAAATCCCGGTGCCAATCGTTCGGGTTGGGCTCTACGGCAGCATTAAGCGTACTACAGCGGTACCAGGAATCCAATACATGTACCATTATGATGCATGTTCCATGCGCCTCCGTGAGGCTGCAGGTAGAATGCCCGTCGTGCGTTACGATCCTTCCATCATACTACCCCAGAGAATTCTCAAGTGTCTGGAGAAGTGACGAGTGACGGGATCCGGATAAATTCCTTTCGTATCCGTCATCCGGATAACTAGACTAGCATTCGTTGTTGTGTGGAGCTTGGTTGATCATGGCAACCTTCCTCAAAGACCTTGTGAATCGTACGTGCCCACATGGCGATGGTTGATGCGTGGTCGATGGTGTTGATGTGTTCATGCAATGGTAGACACGGTATCTGTGACGACGAATGACGGCCGGAACATCATTGTACGACATGGTGTCGACGACATCATACTCAAAATGCTCATCGTTCGTTTTAGGGTGTGCTGAAAGGATACGATCAGTGCATCAACGTGATCCTCGACAACAGCTTCGAACGTGTGTACTCGATGAGCGACGACGTTCAAATCGAGAACCTTGGCTTGTTTATCGTTCGCGGGGACAACATGTACATGCTTGTACACGTCTTCCACGGACTACTGTGTAACCGAGTGCATGTAGCGCCATCATTGGAGAAGTCCCCGACAACATCAAAGAACAATCTCAAGACGACACATCCCGCGCCCCACCCATGAAACCCGTGACGCATTAAATGCCACCGATTCCGCGTTAGACCAGCTCCCCACCCACCCATTTATTTTTGCTTCCCCAAGAACGTCGTTCCCTAGCTAAATAGGATTAATAAGTTAGCTCCATTCCGCGTTACGACATCATCATGGTGCTCGCGTGTCGCTTGTCCGACAGGCACGATTGCATGGTGCCAACAATGTCTTCGGCGCGATACACGGCGTCGATTTTGGGAGGTTGGGAACTTGGGGGTTCGATGATGGCTTTGGGTGGAGCATGAATTCCGGTAGGAAGGAGTTTGGATGCAGTACGACGAGGCGGTGCTAGCGGTGGCTTGTGGATGGATCGAGAGGATGTCGGGGGGCGAGAGGTGGATGACGGGAGTGGCGGCCCCACAACTTGCCGTCTGGCTTGAGGTGGCGGGGTCGAGCGAAGGACCATTAGAGGGGGAGAAGCTTGTTTCTTGGGCCGCCTGCTCAGCCAGTCGAACACGGCAGCACGATATGGCTTCATGTCCTTGTCGTTCAAGCCTTCAATGTCGGAAGCAAGCACTTTTGTAGGAGCGTCGACGCATTGCAAGTGGAACCATTGCATGAGAATATGACCATCTTCGTGTTTGTAGATCATCCCGAGGCGGACCGTGTCGATCCTACAGAGTGTCTTCCATTGAAGATATACATTCGCATTCGGCAATCGAGGTATATTCAAGTACTTGAGTCCGCAGGTTCGACCTACACAAAGATATTATTAACGAGTCACAACCTCAAACGATGACTGACGTACATGTTGGCTCCCGGGCTGACGGGGCGCAGACAAGAATGTCGCGGCTTGTCCATGGTTCGTGCAGTGGCGTCGCCGATTTCGTGTACATGCCTAATGTATCATCTATCGTCAAACCAGCACTGCGACCTGTGCCCGTTGCATGTCGTCACCTTGGCGCGAGCAATCGAGTTTTTGTCTGCTGGTTCATTGCGCCACGAAACGGTACGACGTGAATGTTGGTTTTGTCTACAACAATGCAACGATGGTGACGAAATCCTCCGAAACCGTTTCTGACGAATTCTGCTTCTTACATGGCGCAATGCCTACATGGACAAGCCATTGACTGTCCTGGCTGTCCTTGGTTGCCTAGGCAGATTCTGGTGCGACAGCACGAGAGTTGGGATGAAGTTCAATTCTGTGTACTGTCATATTCGATATGCAAACTCTAATCTTCAAAGGGTATGTATTATTACAGTTCTCGTCATGCCACGTCATGCTCGCCAAATAATATAATTGGATACGCCGCCGTATACGTTAATTGAGTCGGCAGAATTATAATTACAACAGAGCGTAAAGAAATCGGCCTTGTCGCTACCGCCCAAAACCAGCGTTTATATCCTGGCTTTAAGAACATACTGGACCGTGAAGCCAGGGTATTGGAATTCGTTTTCACAGGAAATGCCAGAGAAACCAACTTGCATTAGTGAAAACATCAAAAGCGCATATTGCAGCGACATGAGTAGTGACGCATCGTCGGCGACAGAAGTGACCTTGGTCGTGAAGAGCGTCTATGAGCGCAACCTGTCCTTGGAGCTCAAGATGGAAGGAAGCAGCACCATCCTCCAGGTGAAGGAACTTCTCCAGGATCGATTGCCCTCGCCTGCCTTGCCGAAGCACCAGCGCCTGATCTTTGGGGGCAAAATCTGCGACGACATTCAGACGTTGGTTCAAGTCCTCAAGCGGGTACTGCCACCTTCTTATCACTGATGTGTGTACATGACACCGTCATGTGTAGATGGATCCTAACGAAACGTACACGTTCCACTTGTTGGTAAGCCAGCCAAACAAGACAGCGACACCCGCAACGCAACGCACACCTCCGTCGCAAGCCGCGGTGGCGGCACCTGCTACCGCCGCTGTACCACCTACACGACCTATTGCCCCTGCTGCTTCGATTCCTCTATCTCCGTATGCAGCCCCTCGACCCGTCCCTGGCGCCGCCGCCCCGACGTTTGCGACAACAGCCCCTCCGACGACACCCGCCGACAGTCCGTCTGCAGTTCCTTCGTCAATTTCGCCGTTGCAAACAATGCATTTGCAGCATTACTTGGCCCAGCAGGAGCTCATGTTGACGATGCAGATCCAGTACCTTCGCCACATTCAGCAATTCCAGCAAATGCATGGCATCCACTTCAACCCCGACGCCGCTACCGCCGCCTATTCGACCTCTCCGCCAGCCACGCCCTTTCCCACGGCGTACTTTGCGTCGTTCCACATTCCTCCTGCTGCTACTCCTCCGAACGTCGGCGCCGAAACCCCCGCGGCACCACGCTTTCAAGCCATTCGATCCATTGTGGGTCTCTTGGACTTTACCCTGGCGCTCAAAATGTGCGTGATGGTGTACATCATCGGCCAAGACTTGCCTCCTCCGCGCTCCTACATCCTCGTGGGTCTGTCGTTTGTCGTGTACCTGTACGTCCACATGTCCAACGTCACTTCAACCCAATCTGACCAGGCTTTGTTATTGTCCGTAGGTTAATGACTGGTATCCTGCTCAAGATCTACGACATCCTCAAAGGCAACCCACACATCGACCGCGCGCCTGCAGCCGCCGCCGACAACAACGGCGACCTCTTCAACCAACTGAACGACGCGGTCAACGCCGGCCCGCCCGGCCCGCCCCTCGTGACCATCGCCACGGACGGCGGGATCATCAAAGACATTCAGTCGTTTGCGGTGGGGCTGGTCCTGAGTTTGTTTCCGTCGTGGCGACCGTTGGCGTCGGCCCCTCCTGCCGCCAACGTGCCTGCAGCTGTAGACCCCCAAGGGTAATTTAATTCAAAATACATGTCGTGTACTGTATGTGGAAACAAAAGATTTGCGTGGGAGAGAAAAAAGAGACGGAGAATGCTGGTACTGGGAGTAGAATGTTGGTCGTTGAACCTTATGCCTCATCCACAGCAGCGCGACTGACTGGACTCCTCAATGGCTTGCCTTTTCCCACTAGTATGGACGAAGAAGCGACCTTCTTTGGAACTGAGCGAGCTTGACGCGGATGACTCGGCAAGTTGATGGACGAGTCCAACTGAACGGCCGTGGCCAGTCGCTTCCGAGGTGTGGATGGCGCCGCCGCCTTGTCGTCATCGTCTGTCTCTGGCACTTCGAGTTGAAGAAGCGGTGGCGACACTGTCGCATGATGTTGGGTTGGCGTGACGGGCGATGGACGTAAGCTAAGACAGATGGCCACGGGCGACGTCACGGCCAACGCGATGCTCTGGATCGCTGCGTCGGTGGCATTGAGCTCGACCGCGGCCGGGTTGGACCGACATACTGCGTTGGTGCAACTCGAGTTGCCGCATCCTTGCGTGAGGATTGTGAAGTACCTAGACATGACGTCAACATGGATGCCCTCGTGCAGCAAGTGCCCACGTACGCTTCCACGAGGCCTTTGGCATATTCGCAATCGGTCTTTCGCCGCAGCATGAGAGTCCCTTGCGCAACCAACTCAACGCAGTGGCCCTGCGCTAAGAATAGACGGAACAACACACATCCCATTCCGTCATATTATGCCAACGAACGAACGACCAACGACACGACGATGTCACGTCCAAATAACCCAATGAGTCGATATGATTGGCTCTTACAGAATGCTCAAGTATATATTTAGCCAATCACAAGTTCCAGAGTGATTCACTCAGACAGTGTGAATGCGAATTTAAAAAGTCTACCGCGAATGCACAAGAATTCACATCTCAAATGTCCCTGGTCCTTTTGGCTTTTGCGGGGAAGCCTTCCACACCCTCGACACACAGTATTATAGTTCCCTAGCCGAATCTGTATATTAAGCTACGATCTACCAAGTCACTGACGTGGCGGCGGCGGCGGCGTTTACATCTTTGTCATGTCTTGCTGGATTTCTTCGAGGGTCTTGCCCTTGGTCTCGGGGACGTACTTGTACACAAACACGAAGGCGATCACGAGCACAATAGCAAACGGGACAAAGGTATTTTCGAGCAAGGACGACTGCATCGTGGGAAACGCAATGCCCACAACGAAGCTGAACATCCAGTTGACCATCGTGGCCACCGACATGGCGGTCGGGCGCGGCTTGGCGGGGAACATCTCTGCCACAATCAGCCACGGAATGGGCCCGAGTCCGATCTCAAAGAACCACACGAATAGCATCACCCCCCCCACGCTCACCATGTCGTAGTACGGCAGCATGTGCCACAACCCCAACGTCAAGATCACACACGACACAATCATGCCTCCGCACGACCACAGAAGCAACGGACGGCTAGGACAACAAGATAAAAAAGAGTGTTGGTCAGCTACAACGACTAGAGCAACGATCGAAATGATATGGTCAAGTCGATGATTCGAAATTGCAGTTTGTATGGGTGCTCTCAATCGAGTACGAGCAGAAGGACCGAATCGACCAATCAAAACCCAGATCAAGATTCAAGTAGCCAATCAAATCCACTCGCTTTCGACCAATTCAACATCGAATTAGTGTGTGTGAATGAAATTAGTGTGATACTCCTCGACGATCTGTACATACAAAAGACAGTACAAAGAGTTTTCGATAAATTTGGCAAAGAATCCGCACAAAAAGTCTACACATTTTGGGTAAAATACAGACAATAGCCAGGCGTACGTACGTACCGGCCCGCAGTGTCCATGAGCACCAACGCCACGCCCGTGGACACGACGTTAATTGCCCCCACGAGCGTCGCGCCGACCAACGGGTTGGACAAATGCACGCCCTTGAAGAAAGAGTTGGCGTAAAACATGACAGCATTGATGCCGCTCAATTGCTGCGCGATTTGCAGCGAAATGCCCACAATCAACGGGAAGCGAATGCTCTTGTCTATACAAACAGTTATAGAAAGCAACGATACATGTATATATGAACGTACCCGAGAGCACTTCCCACACTGTCATGTCGGACGATTCGTTATCACTGGCCGAGCAAATGCTGTCGATTTCTTCGTACACGTCCGTGGTGCCGCGCAGCCGACGCAAGATTTCTACACACTCGTTATGTACGTACGCACATATGCCTTGGGGACTGTACCTGCAGCTTCCTTGGGTTTATTTTGGGTGAGCAACCAACGAGGCGACTCGGTCAAGAACGATGCCAGCGCCAGCTGCAACAATGCAGGGATCGCCGTGAACCCAAACATAAAGCGCCAGCCAGGGCGCGCGAATCCATCGCTCACGTCCGAAAACCCAAACGCCAGCAGGTCTGCCGCCAAGATACCCAGCACGACTCCGAATTGGTACCCCGTGCCCAGCGCCCCTACACCACACGATTGAGTACATTGTGCTATATCGCATCTTCAATAGAGTAGTTAGTAATCCCACCTCGCAAATTGGGCGGGGCGAGTTCGCCCAAGTACAACGGCACGACGACACTGACGGTCCCGGCGGCAAACCCAACGAGGAAGCGGCCAGCCATGAGCCAGTAGATGTTGTTCGCGAACGCCATGAGTCCCCCCGCCAAGATGAACAGGAACGAGTCGAAAATCAACGCCTTCTTGCGACCGTACGTTTGACTGATCTGGCCCGCGACGAGAGACCCAATGGGCCCACCGATCGCAAAGATGGACACGACAATCGACCACTCCAAATTCTTTTGGGACACGGATTTCACGGTTTCAGGGAAGATGAAGTCCGTGTTCAGCGCCCCTGTCACGCCAATGTTGTACCCAAACTGGAAAGCACTCACGAGCGCCACGCAGCACGACAACAACAGAGGCAATGTGTACCCCGGCTCGCCGCGCGGTTCGCCCAACAACGCTTGGCCTTCCCCTTGGCCTTGACTCACCAAGTTGGTGAAGCTGCCCCATGAGCTCTTCGACTTGATGTTGGAAAAGCTGCGTTCGCGTTGGAAACTCTGCCGACGCATCCCCGGCAGGGCCATAAACGGAAGTTCATGGTACAATCGCTTTTGCTCTTCCACTACATCCATCATATCCATGAGCTCGCTGCTCGTTCCACATCAGACACTAGATGCACCTACCGTAGAATTGAAGGTTCTGCGCTGTGTTCGACCGCTTGCGCATGCCTTCCTCCTTCTTGATGTCCGCCCAGGACCCCTTGTTCGCGCCGAGCGTGACCGCCGACTGACTGTGCTGCATGTTGCCGCGTGGTACCCAATCGGAGAATGAAGTTTTGGTTTTCGTATCTGGACGGTTGGGGGAAAGATATCCTCGATCATCCGGATAATCCTCTATCCGGACCACTCACCTTAAAATTTGAAAACACGAACGACATTTGAGTTGCGACTAACTTCAAGTGTCCACCTCTGTCGAACCGCCGTGGCTACAGCGTACATATTGCTGGCATGATGATCGACGACCATCTTCCAAGGAAGTTAGTTTGTGGGTCCCCTACGTTGGCCTCATGTGTAGCCTCGAGTCCGCCCTCCTGGCTTATTACCTCCACTTAACCTTGAACGAGGTGTGTAATACATGTGACGTACTCGTGCGACATCGTGAAACTAGACTCGCCACACATCATGTCGGACACCCAGGGAACGTTTAAGCCATATACATGTAGCGATCGTGTAATACTATGATATAACACTGGACTTGCGGGGTGTGTAGTGCTATTACACATGTATGCCGCCTCCCAATTCTTAACTTTGGCGAGGTACCGGTATGTACTTCACTAGGGTATGTATGTCCGCGTTGGCCGGTACGGCATTTACCGCTCGCTCTTGCGCATGACAACGTGGTGCACAGACTTGTTGATGTGCTTGTTCTTGGCAGCCTTGGCTACGTCATCAAACAATAACCAAAATAATGTGACCGCCACCATCACCATGAGAATCTGACGGTTCGTACGGGCTGCCGCGGCATCGAGGAACTGAAAGGACGGTGGAAACGGCGCCAAGTCGCCATCCGGTTCGTCGTCGTCGGCGTTCCACTCGCATGCTACTTCGGGTTGATGGAACGGACATGGCGAGCACCCCATGGACTCGTCGGCAACGCATTCACCCGTCACGGCATTCTGCCAGAAATGACAGCCTGCCTGGAAAACAGGGTGCCAGTTTGCTTCGGCGTCGTGATGTTGCGACGAGTCTACTCATGGCGGCGTATTGGACTTGTTGAGAAAAGTACAATATCACATTATGGCCGTACGTTGCTTGATGCTGGTGCGTCGGTTGTGTCCGTGGTGGTGGTGGTGATGGTGGTCCAGCTTCTTTCCCGTCGCGTTGTACGCGCTCTGTTTGTGCGCTTGCTTCCGCGACATAAACAGTGAATCAGGTCGCGTCCGATCTTTCGACTCATCTTGGTGCAAGTATTGCATGCGCGATGCGTACATGAGAGCTAAAACATATTGCTGACGTTGTGATCGACGACGGCATCCTCTAGGATTACCATTCATGTCGTCGAGGGGGGTGACGAAGGACCCGCCACCACTGCTGCTGCTGGTCGTGCCAGCTGTCGTCGCCGCCATAGTATCGGTGACTAGCTAGCTATTAATAGCTACAATACAGTTAGTATTTCCAAGAGCAGCCATGCTTCTTCATCCCTCAGTGTACAGTATGTATTGTACAGAAGCGGGCTTTGAAATCTCTCTGCCCATCGTTTAGATACATAGGCATTGACTGATACGCGGCTATTTCTTTTTCATGGCATAGCTTGGGATTGTGGTTATAAAATACTACTTAGTATACATTTCGGCTTGGTCATCGTGTCCGTCGCCGTGCATGTCTTCATTGTCGTCTTCAGCAGCAGCTGCTGCAGCTTCGTCCAGCTCTTCCTGATACATTTCCACGGCCGTTGCGTACATACCAAGGTACATGGGGTCGACATAGTGCACTTCCGTGGCTTGCGGGATGCCTCGCGCCGCCACCTCCTTCTGAATCCACGCTTGGGCACCGACCGTGTCGAGCCACACCCCAACTACAGTCGCACGTCGTTATTGTCCATTATATATTAAATATTTATATCTATATATACATATATATCCACATTGTTTAGTCTGTACAGACTAAATAATAATACACCTTTATCAGTGTCATCATATATTGTCAAGTTATTCGAAATTGGAGTGAGGTGCTCTCAATCAAATGAAGTACTAAATCGGCAGACAACCGATTGACCAATCAAAACGGAGATCAAGAATCAAGTAGCCAATCAAATCCACTCGCTTTCGACCACTTCAAGTGAGTGACTAAAATTAGTGTGAAACTGGTCGTTCTTTACATACAAAAAAGTGAGTACAAACAATCGATATCGATAGATTTGGCGAATCAGCACAAACGTCCAAATTTTGGGTAAAAGGACAATATATATATATATATATATATATAGATATGGGATGGCAGCGTACTGTTGTGGGCGCAGTACACAAATGCTTCTTCGATGGAACCTTTTGGTGGGTTCTTGATATCCTCGACGTACTCGACGACCGCATTGAACGCGTCGAGGCCCGCAATGAACACGCCAATGAACGGGTTGCCGTCCCACGCCTTGGTGAACGCCGCTTGCACCACGTCCTGTGACAAAGTGTCGGCGTCATATGATCACGTCATCATCACTGTACCTCGGAGGATCCGTCTTCTTCCAAGACTTCCCACGACACGTACTCAATGATCGTGCGGCAGTACTCCAGCACGGGAGACACGTTCTCGTAGCGATCGATGAGTCCGCGCGCTTCATCGGCCCGGCCTTCGTCGATGAGCGCACACACGAGGCCATCTCGCGCACACGCGGCGTCAGTCGGGTCCAACTCGATGCACTCTTCGAAGTGCGCAATCCCCGCCTCCATCATGCCCGCTGCGCACGTGGCCAGCGCCAAGTCTTTTCGAAGCCTGTGTCAAAGGAGGTTGGTTCTTGGTTAGATGCCTGGTGAGGATGAAGGTGGATGGACGCACCGAAGGTACTCCAATGTGTCGTTGTGCTCGGCGAATCGTCCGCGCATTTCTTCGTAAAAGTCCTTGGTCGGGTCGGGAGCTTTGAACTCGTTGCCATCTACGTCGCACTCGCCATTGGCAATCCGGGCCAGCAAGGCGGCCGGCCGTGCTGCGCCGCGCAGCTTCCATTCCTCGGGTTTCAGCGGGCCCTTGGGCCGTTTCACGACCTACGACGTGCATCATGATTAAGATGATGATCGTGAAAGCACATGTACATACGTGGACGACGTCAACAGGATACGCACGAAGATGGTCGAGCTTCTTGTCGACATGTCGCTGGATCTGCACCATGCGCAGCCGCTTCCGCGCCTGTTTCTTCTTGTCGCGGGTCTGCTGGACCGATTCATTGCGGCGCTCGTGGAAGATCTCGGCACCTTTCTTGCTGCGGCCCTTGCGTGCACTGCGCACCTTTTGTCGCTGCGAAATGTCCTTCATCGAGCCTAATGCGCTTCTTGCTTGGTGGTGCTGGAAACGTCGTGCTTTCTGCACCAACCTCCGTATCCGGATGTGTGTCGACCAATCACAATTAAAAATCATTTTTTATATTTTGTCCAATCGCAATTTAAAGGCAATTGCAAAAATCAAAGTGAAATGACCATTGACCAACAGTTTTAGGTTGTAGTGTAGGAAGTCAGTCGCAATTTTCACCGTCGATGTTGTTGCTCACAACAAATTGGGGGAAGGGGGAGTATGGCCAAGTACTAGGCACGAATCTCGGTACTAGTGCCATTAAGCCTCCTTAACGCCAAGGGTATCGGAACTTTGCCTGTGTTTTGGGTTGGAATGAGTCCCACCTGAGCACATGTGTCATTGGTACGCCAAGCGTGGATATTACTAGTAGTACGTTTGGTTGGAATGATACGGACCATTCCAACCTAAATATGCTGATTCCAACAGCGTTTAACCCAAATCGATCTTGCCCATTGTCCAAATCCAACGGTAGGCGGCACCACCAGCATTAATGTCGGCTACCACGTATGACATCATCCTGGGCCTCTTGTCGATTCTCCCTGGCATCGGTTGCATCGTCGCCATGGCCTACACTTGCTTTTTCACCAAGCATGGCTTTCGACCGGTACCGCTACTCGACCACGAGTACGTTCGCACACCTTGTACAACATGTCAATCACATTCACCACCATTAGCTTTTTGAACTTTATGCCTGGGATAGACCGAAGGGAGCTGGAAGAGCAGTACGCACGTCCACTTCGTGATATTTGCAGGGATCCCTTTGCCATTCAAATCGATCCGTAGGTTGGCCAGCGAATCCCGATGGACTTGTGGCATCTGCAGCTTCAAGAACCTCGATTCCTCCCTCGTCTGCAGCCTCTGTAGCACAGGTAGCAAGCAACACCAGCCCGAATCCGTTTCCTCAATGTATGCTATTGCAGCTGCCCTTGTCAACGCGAACGAGCCATTGACCACGCCCCAGCGAATGGTTAGGTGAGCTACTGTAACCAGCTTCCGTCCCTCCTCTGTAATCACCTCCCGTCATCATTCTGGCAGGAGGAGAAGGCAGTGGACACGAGATATCGACGACAACCATCACGTGCATTGGGTGGCCCACAGCGAAGTCAGCACGTTGCACAAGTCTTGGAAGGCTGACGTGGTGTCCTTGTCTGGGGAGTCTGGAACGCTACCGATGCACGTTGTGCCACCACGTGACTCGGAATTGAAGCCACCCGCGGCCACAAGTGTGTGGCCCGACGTCGCGTCCATGCCGCTCAAATTACAATGGAGTCCGTCCCAGCAACGCGATGCCAACTGCACGATGCTCGGCAAGGCGCTGTCCGTCCCCGTGTGGGAAGGCCTCGTGGCCATCTCTCGCCTCATGTTTTCGTCCAAGTACGCGTGGTTCCTGCAACAGGTCGCAGACATGCGGCTGCCAGTGGCCGAGCTGTGAGTCGTCGGCGTCGTGCCAGTAGTTGGACAAATTGCTTAATTCTGTTGTAGACGCTTGGAAGTCAAGTCCTGCCGCATGACCTTGCTGGCGGACGCGACGGCGACGCTACTCGACCTGCAAGGTCCGACCCGATGTGCCATTGCCAGACACCAGTTTGACGGCGAAGTGGCCATCGATGCTGGCGCCGTCCAACGAGAATGGTACGTCCCTTTGTAAATATATCTATCCAATGTCCAGGCTCTGCATCCACGTAGGTAGTATTTCATTCGCATTGGAATGATGATCTTTGAGATGATGTAGGTACACGTTGGTGGCTCAAGCGTGGATGGACCCAGCAACCACAGGGCTGTTCGACATTACCAACCGTACCAACAACTCGTACTACGTCAACCCCAAGCAACAACACAATGATAATTCAAAGTACAATCATGTTTATCTACAGTACACTATGATATTGAATCGCAAGGGGGTAGAAGCCACCTCGAGCAGTATCGCGCGTTTGGCCGGTTCTTGGGTCGAGCTCTACTGGACGGCCAAGTGCTTCCCATTCAGCTCAACCCGGTGCTATTTCAACGTACGTCAAGATATATATTAATAATATATTTTACAAACACAACTACTACGTTGTAGTGTTGTTGGGGATTCCCGTGGAGTTTGAAGATTTGGAGTGCTTGGACCCTGTGGTGTTCAAGAGGTTTGAGATTGCCCATGGCAAACTGATATGGACACTCACGGTCGGTACTGTAGCTTGACGTATGTGTTGGAGTGCCAAGACGTGGCTGAGCTGTGCCTGACCTTCTGCGCCACCAACGAGTATGTGGATGGTCATGTGGAGGAAGTGGACTTGATCGACGGGGGCCGCCACATCTGTGTGGACAAGACCAACCGCGTGCAGTATGTGGAGACAATGGTACCAACTACGTACAGTAGAAGTAGTACATACTCGTGGTTGGATAGTAGTCATGAAAGCTGTACTTGTAGACGAAGTACTTGATCTGTGGTCGCATCCAAGACCCATTGATGGCCATGGTGAAGGGGCTGTACGACATCGTGCCGCCTGAATTGCTCGTGATTTTCGACCACAAAGAGGTACTGTATCGACTACGATGATATTCTCGTTCGACTTACATGTATATGTTGGTGGTAGTTGGAACTGATTTTGTGTGGGCTGGCGGTGGTCGATGTCCAAGACTGGAAACGCAACACTGTCACATCCCCCAACTTGACTCAGACGCGCCTGGTCGACGTACGACATCTCAATTGCCATTGGAACGTGGTTGTGATACTCATTCTGCGATACTGTAGTGGTTCTGGGACGTGGTGGGGGCGATGGAGACCCACGACCAGGCCAAGCTGCTGCAGTTCACCACGGGGTCGTCTCGTGTGCCCGTGCAAGGCTTCAAAGGTACTAACTAGGTTTTTCCGAATGACTAGTGAATTGAGATGTGAATTGATGGGGTTGAATTGTAGGCTTGACGAGCTACGACGGTCGCATTTGCTACTTTACCCTGAATGGCGTGGCGTACGCAGCTGGCAAGTACCCCGTCGTCCACGCGTGCTTTAACCGCCTCGACTTGCCATTGTACCCGACCAAAGACCTCCTCCAAGACGCGCTGAGCACGCTCCTGCTCTCAGACCCCACGGGATTTAACACAGTGTAGAATAATAAAGTATTATTTTCGAAGGCCCCTGGTTCTGGTTCGTAGTTTACTTGTCGAGTGGTTGAGCGTGTTGTGAGAAAGCTGTTAGTTGTGCTTTCCCTACAACGGGCCATCCCTTTGTTGGCACCTAGTATTTTTTAGGACAGTAGCCATTGGGTAAGGTTTGGTTGACCACCAACTAACTGTACATGGATATCGCCATTGCCTGTACGAGATTTCGCACGTCCACGTTAGATTCGACTTGTATAATACATAATTTAACTAAATTCTAAAGAGATCCAATAATGGCCCTTGGCTGATACTTAGTAACAGAGAGAGGCTAATTTGTAGTTCCTTTTGGAAACTCGAGGAGGTGCGGGGGACTTGGGGCTGACATTTGCTGACACTTAAACACGGGGGCGTCTCGTCCTTCGACCTTGTGATGGGCGGCGGCAATTTCGCCGTGGATGATGTACCACCAAAGCGACCTCAGTTACCATGATCGTCGCCCCCCTCAAGAACAGTCCGAGGCCATTATTGGATCTCTTTAGAATTTAGTTAAATTAGAGACATTTAGCAAACCTGTAATTTGATCAAATTCCCGAAATTAACTACGTTCGAATTCACTTCGGGAATTTGATTCGGATATTTGAAGTTACACCTTTAGCAATCAAAGAATTTGCAACTTCGATGCCAAAACCATTTCTAACAAATTAAACCCCGTTCATTGGCTTCGTAAGAGTAAGAGTTGACGATTAACCAGTCGTAACGATGCGTCCGCGTGCCGCTCTCCTTGCTGCATGAGACCAAGTACCCAAGATCAACTACCGCAGTGCCC
>NW_009798272.1:731412-788132 GCF_000520075.1 Aphanomyces astaci | reverse complement strand
TTCAATCGTTAAAGCTGCTAAAACCACTGGCAGAAATGTTGAAAAGCACAATAAAGTATTGTGCTTTCGAGTGAAATTTCGTGTTGTGGTGTGGTTTCTCGTTGGAATTTAAATCGATTTGATTGGCTACCTCCGATGAGCTCAAAATTATTAGCCAATCAAAACCTTCTCAATGAAATTCAACCAATCAGATCGATTGTGGATCGGTTTGGTTGGCGCGATTCGATTGCACCCCGTCCCCAAATTTGTATCAAATCGACAATACAGTGTACTGTAACTATTTCGACACATTGCTTCCGGTTAAAAAAGTTATTCGGATGCATGCTGTACTCGGCCACAGACCTTACGCTGCTTGTGTGTCCCATGCTAGGACCCGCGCGCTGTGGCATTTATCGTCTCGTTGAGCACATCACTAATGAGAAGTCGTGAAAGAACTTCTGAGCAAAAGAGCACGGAGAACTCTCAAGGTTCTCCAAAAAGAGCACGGAGAACTCTCAAGGTTCTCCGTGCTCTTTTGCTCAGAAGTTCTTTCACGACCTCTCATTAGTGATGTGCTCAACGCGACAATAAATGCCACAGCTAACATTGCCGCTATGGGTTCAGGCCCCAGGCTACTTATCTTCTCGGGAGCGTTAACCGTAAGAACAAGCGAATGCTAACGCAATAACAATGTGATTTGTTGGTGGGGTGGTGGGTCGTTTAGAAACAGCACAAGTTTTAGTCCACTTGCCTGTGCCAAGAGTACAACATTACACCACACGTAGCTCTAGTATGAAGTGGCTCTGTCGAGCCTGGAGAACAGTCTTCAGTGAAGACTCTTCACGAAGTGTCGCTACGAATTCGGGTCCACCGGCATTGTATTACAAATACGTCGACGATTTGGACGACGACGATGCGAAGGACGCGGATGAAAGGTGGTCCGTCGTGCTTCGTGCGTTGCGCTCCCATTGGACCGAGTGTACCACTTGTACTGGGCCTTCCCTCATAGGCCCCATCAACGACGCTGTGACACTGGAACGTACGCGTGAGGTCTAGCTACCAAGGGCAAATGTTGAATCTGTACACTTTGAAGGCAGCAACCGCGTGCTCTCCGAGTACCGCGCATGGAGTCAGTACCAACCAACCCTTCCAACTGGCGCTTCACTTGGCCCGAAGACGGCATGTGCCCATGTCAGTTGAAGTTGTTCGTGCTAAGGTTTTTCGTCGTGTAACTGCAAGCACCACTACTGCTGTAACCGCCAACCAAAGCTTGCTTGCAACCGTCGTGGTCCACCATCTGGAGGGGCCAATTTTCTAAAGCACACGCCACACTACTTCCTCATTGCTCTCTGCCGACGGTCGATTCAATCACGGTGATCAAATCTTCCACGGATTGCGCCACATGATACAGGAGGCCAGTAGATTGCTCCCCCTCTTCTTCTGCCATATAGTGCTTATTGCTTGTACAGTACATTATGCACCTCATTTCTCAACTAACCATGAACGTGTCGCAGAACACTACCTTCAAGCTCAACTTGGACGCGCTGAATGGGTTCGACCTGGACCTACAAGAAGCGTCCCCGGGTGGAGCTGACACTGATTTCTTCCTCACAACTTCGTCTCCTATCAATGCCCTGAACGAGATTGCATTTGAGTGGCCCACGACACACGACGACGAACTGGACAGTCTCTTCACGACTAAAAACGATGATGCCGCTGGTCTTGTCCCCGAGCTCACCCTCTTGCAAAGCGAACCCAGTTTGGACGAATTTCGCGATTTTACAGTCGTCTTCATGACCTCTGCTCGGAAGACTCGTCAGCCCAAGAGAAAGCTATTCAGTGACGACGAAATGGAAGCTCGATACTGTCTGCGACAAAGCGACGTGCAATCTCCCCAGGTCCCCGCGTCCCCACTGACACATTATAGCCGCCAACGGCTTGAAATCGCCGAGCTCACTGTGGTTGCCGAAGCCCTTGAGCGGCAACTCCACGCCATGCAAGCCTCCAGAGTGTTGCACGGGTTTACTGCATACGAGAACGCGCTCAAGGCAAAAGCCGCTCTACTTGAGGCCCAAGAAGCCAATATGAGCCTCAAGCATCAAGTGCAAGGCCATCTAAGGCAACGACAACAGCTAGAAATCATTGCCTTCGGAAGTGTTATAGGTGAGGCTGTATAGATCGAACGTGCTTTGACGTGGATGTCAATCGTATATATACGTATCGATTGGTACCTGCGAGCATATCGTAAACGCACACACATCACAATGAAGTACCAGCCAGTACTGTAAGTAGGAACAGTTCGTGAAGACTTGCTCGACCAGCGTAACGTGAATGAATCGTAGGAACCAGTTGTGAACCTTGCTATTTCACACTGTCAAATGTCCATACTTGGAACATCTTTGTTGTACGCATTTTCAACCAATAAGACTGCAAACATATACAATGAATATAAATCATGCCACACGCATACAAATCACAAGTCAAACGAGTTCAATTTTATTCATCGATCCAACAGTTTGGTCACAAACGCCACCACACATTCACCAACTCTGGCACGCAAGAACCATGGGTCTAGTCAAGCAGCAATCGCCGCTTCCCACTACCAAAGAAAGCAAGCCAGCTGTTAATGGCAAGGCCCAGGCGAAGAAGCGCGCTCGTGACGACGAAGAATCCGACGACGACGACGATGAAGATGTTGAAGAAGGCGAGGACGAAAGTGGCGACGAGGACGCGGAGGAAGGCGATGACGACGACGGCGATGAGGAGGACGACGACGACCAAGATGACACGCCCTCGCGAAAGAAGCAAAAGAAGCAAGCTGATGACGACGACGACGACGATGATGACGATAACGATCATGACGACGACAACGTCACGTTGAACCAAGACGATTTGATCGGCGTGGACGCGAGCAACATCATTCCTCGGGCACGACGGCGTGCGGCGGTTGCAGCGATGGCGCTTCCCATGAACGACGAAGAAGATGAACACAAGGAAGCCCCTCAAAGCGACGACGACGAAGAGGCCGAGTTCTAAGCCGCGAATAGGATAAATAACCTTGTGGCCATGTGACTTTTTCCTGGTGGTCACCGACAATGTCATGTGCTCCTTCGCAAAGATCTTACAGGGCCCACCCACGGTTTGGTTGCTTGTGTTACGTAAACTACTGTATTTGTCGTTGATCTGCACCATGAAATACAAAACGCGAATATAATTCTATAATTCAATATAATCTTGAATCAATTATACAATTCGAATATTTAAATAAATTCTTCAAATTTAATTCTACGGAGGTACGACAAATACGGTAGCTATGAACAGTGATGTATATTACACGTACTGGTCGAGTTTGAAGCAACAACGTCAGTCTCCACCATATCATTTAACCACAAGAGTAAAAAGCCCCTTCAAACTTTATTTTGAAAATATACGAGCAAAAACCACAAACACTACACGAATGTAAAACTGCGTCCCGTTCGAAGCCCATGTGTCGTCTATATATATATTGTGAATTCGCTATAAACTTGCAAAATTCGCCTGGTTTACAAAAATCAATATTGAATCACGCCGAAGTTCTGATTGGTTGAATATAATTGACCTTTCTGCAAGAGCCAATCATATCCACTTAAAAATGGATTAGCCAATAGCGTCGATTCGTGATTCGATTCGGAGGCGAGATTATTCGATTCGATGGGATCTGGAAATTCATGTCGAAACCACAATATATATATATATATACCGCCGAAAACCCGACTTCTTACGTCGACACGATTGATTCCTTGTTCTGACTTATTAGGCATATGCATTTGCTTTGTGCTTGGGCACAAACTGGAACCCTTCCGGCACTGGACCCAGCAGCATCTCGGAGATCTTGATCCAGTCCACGGCCTGATCGCTGGCCATGAGCGTTTCGAGGTCGTTGCGGCCATACTACCATATATGTACCACCACCACCGTTGACAAACACACCCGTGAATAGATGACGTGACATCACGATGACGTACATATAGACCCGGGCGGGCGTTGATGCGTTGCGGCAGCTGCTCCAAGATACCTACGGGAATGTACCGGCACAAGAACGATTGCCATTCGAGAAGGTATCGACGGGTGCGGTTGATGCCCTATAAAAATATTCCAGGATACGTTTTTGGTTGCTGCACTGTTCTAAGGGAATTGAGTACATTCATTAAAGTACCTTTTGATCCGACCCCCAATGCTCCATGCCAAATTTCACGAAATCCTTGAGCAAGTCGAGACGTTCTGACGCGGAAATGTCAAAGTGGCGGCGTTCTTTAATCTCGGTGGGCAACCACGGCTAACGTTACAAAAAACACGAAAAAACAGTGAAAATATTGGCCAAATGTACCAACAAATAGGACATCCACACAGCGGTGTACCTTGATGAGGGCCCCACGAGCCAACATGCACGTATCCAGCACCCCCGAGCTCAAATGTTGATGGAACTCCTCGTAGGACAAGACATCCCCGCCGCCAATCAGCGCCATCTGCCGCCCGCCGTCGCCGGCCTCGCGGGCTTTCGCACATTCCTCGACGTACACCCAGTCGGCGCTCTTGGAGTACCGCTGCAACCGCGACCGCCCGTGGATCTACACCCACCCTCTCGATATAAGCACACAAATGGCAACGTGTTGTACCGTGAGCGCGTCCACATTGACATTGGTCCGCATCGCATAGTTGAGCACGACGCTCTGGTTCATAAAGTCGGCGCCAGATCGCAGCGACTGCACCTTCGGCACCAACTTGTGCGCCAGCGGCTGCTTGTCGGACCATCCCGTGCGCATCTTGACCGTCAGCCCCGGGCGAGTGGCGCGTCCAAAGCTGCCGACTTCGATGCCGGTTAGCGCCCCAGAAATCACTTCACACAACTTGGGCGTGCGGTTCATCAAGGCGGCCCCCGCGCCAGCCTTGCACACTGCACATTCATCCGTATCGCATTTCATGTGAGATATGGTGGGTGGATTATATGCGATACACAAGAGTGGTGTGTGGTACGAACCCAAGTCGATGGGGCACCCCATGTTGATGTCGATAAAGTCCACCGATGTCTACAGATATTGACGACGACCCGTGATTTTTCGATCCCAATGTTTGCCCATTTCCTGGGATTGGTTGAAATCACCAAGAAATCGACAAAGCAGTAAAATGTGATTGGATGAAATCGAACGCACGTTGCAATACTATGATTGGCTAAAATGAAAAGAATCATCTTCACCACCCCTTCAACTTATACTACTCCAGAGTATTATATTTCGCAGGTGGGGCGATTCTTGGGCGGCAGTTAACCCCGCCAGAGGACACTTGGAGTCGAACAACATACACAAAAGACAAGGAAAAGGCTACACGATCGTACCTCGCGAGTGATGAGCTCGCACACGCGGGCGGTTTGGTCGCCGAACGCCCCTGCAATCTGCACACCAAATATGTCTTCGCTTTCGTGGCGGCGCAGCAGCGCCCACTCTGATTGCTACAAGTTTGTCAGCTAAAGAAGCCCCAAGAGAGAGCGCGATGGACCTGTCCTTGGAGCAGATTCGTGGTCATGGCCATCTCGCCGCACGTAATGTCGGCGCCCCACTGCTTGAGCACGCGGCGAAACGGCAAGTTTCCCACGGTTGTCAGCGGACCAATGTACACTTTGCCCTTGAAGTCGACCGGTTTGTGGTCAGGGACGTTTGGGTTGTCAACCGTGTCAATCTATGGATATCGATAGTATCCGAAGATTGATGATGATGACGTCATCATCCAAGCGTGACGTTATCCCACAAAATATGAGATACGGACCTTGAAGTCGCGCGCTTTTTTGGCCATGCCGCCCTTCTTCTTGTACGTCGAAGCCACTGATCGAAACGGATACGTGCTCTTCCGCAACAAATTGCGGTTGTCCATGCTCAAGTCGTTGGCTTCCGTGGCCTTGAAGTCCGCTGGAGTGCCCAAGTTGACGTGGTTCGCGTCCACATGCGACAGACCGTAGCAACAGTTGAGCCCATACCGGCAGTACCCGTTGGCAGCAAACACCGGACACGTGTCCCCGAGATCCTTGGGTCGGCGCTTGAGGAAATCTGCCACGTCATGACTAAACTTGCACTTGTCTTCGAACGAGCAGCCTTCGCCGGCCGCCACACCGCGGCAAAGTACCGTCGACGGGTCGTCAGTGGGGTCGCGAGGGCGCTTCTTGAACGTGCCACGTTCACGTTCTTCGTTGTCGCTACAATCACGCATGAGACTCGGCATGAACGAGATATATGAACGTATGTACTCTTTCTTTTCCAAGATGCGGCGAAATCTACCACATGATCATGTTAGACTCCATGGACGATTGGTGCCGTTGATACGTACTCGGGCTTGATCGGGGCTTCTCCACGCCTCTCTTCGCTATCCACAGCAGAGATTTCGACTTCCGTTGGCAAGGACACAGCAGCTAGTTCTTTGGATTCGTCCATGTTGAGCTCTACGACAAGCATGAGCTACGAATGACCATGCATGGACACACGGACACCGACCTTGGCCTCTATTTGATGGAAAATGGAAATCGATGGTTGGGCAAGTGTCATTGGCTGGAAAAGAACCGCGAATACACCCGTTGTTACCTTGTTCAAGTACATTTCAATTTAAACTATTTTGATACATTTTCCCATTCGTCAGATAATATGTCCGATCATATAATTTGAAACAAATTCATCAAATCAGTTTCAGATCATTTTTTCAAGTGTCGAAATACTGTACTAGCGGTGGTACTATTCTACCGTTATTATTAATATTACTGTAATAGTATTAAACTTGAAGTACTCTAACTATTTCGACAGTATTAACGTTAAGCTTAGTGTATTAACAGTAATACTCTAATGGTGGTGCTCCTCCTCCAACGAAGACTTCTTTTGAA
The DNA here is from genome assembly GCF_000520075.1 of Aphanomyces astaci. Taxonomy (NCBI): domain Eukaryota; phylum Oomycota; class Saprolegniomycetes; order Saprolegniales; family Verrucalvaceae; genus Aphanomyces; species Aphanomyces astaci. The sequence continues at coordinate 781,255 of NW_009798272.1, read as the reverse complement.
AGGTTCCCCGTCTTTGGGTCAATAGTACTTTACCTCTGCGGTGGCTGTTGCCGAAGGTCGAGTGGTTTGATTTTTGGTGAGTTTGCCTCAAGCCTTACATTAATACAAAGTATCTGAGTATTGCAAGTTGGACTGTGACGTGTATGTTGACATATCGCGCGACGTTGACATCCCACTTTCCATGTCTAACTAGGTGCATGGACACTTCAGCCGACGTCACATCGAACCATGCTGCTCAATGCATACCAGTGTTGCTGGCGAACGCCATCACATTCTAAGTGCTACAAGTTCGGGTTGTTTTCTGGGGGGTTACTTGCCTCGTTTTGAACTCCGTGCAAAGGCAATCACGACATCACATATGATATACAGTATGTAAGCCCCGGTTGAGGAGTACCGTCAACATGTCAAGTGCCGATCAGTCTCACCAATCAAGCCAGAGCTTGAAGTCCAAACTTCAAACCTCAACATCAACCCCCCACCCACCCCCTTTGCCTTCCTACAGTACTGACAATGGCCAAAATAACACCTCGCCGCATGCAAGGTGACTGCATGCAACTTTCAACCGCCGTCCGAAGAAGCGAGTGGCCGTCCAACGCCCAACAACGGCGACGTTAGATGGGGCTAAAAATAACTTGTACTACCACCGCACCTGATCGCCAGGAGGATGATCTTGGCATTGTCAATTCACCAATTACAGCGAGAGCGTTGCTTGAGTGTCGACCATACATGACCTACCGCCGAGTGTAGAGAATTTGAACAAGGAGCTATGGTCGAATACTACAACTTGTACCCCAGTTTTAAGCTTACAGTTATATAGTTCGATTCCATATTGACCAAAACTGCGAGCATTGGTTTCGCATTCATACAGTTGCAAAATGTTCGAAATCCACACTATCTGAGTTCGCTTGAAACAGCATTGCCAGCAGGAGCGTGACATGTTGACCACAAGGAAAGACTGGGCAGCAAGCAGCCTCGCCTTCCCGCATCCGAGAACAGTCATTTCCATTTTGCCATCATGAAGGCTACGTCTTGCATCTTGCTAGCCTGCGCGGCTTCGGCCCGTGAAATTCGCCACGAAGAGTTTGCGATGGCGTATCCCACAGCGGCCCAAGGCACCGCTCGGCTCCCCACGCACAACTTGGTGGGTTATTGGCACAACTTTGAAAACCCATCTGGGAAGACCTTTCCGTTGAGCCAAATCAGCAAGGACTGGGATGTCATCAACGTCGCGTTCGCCGACAGCTTGGGCAGCGGGGCGCTAGGGCTCAACATTGACCCGTCCGCGGGGTCGGAAGCCCAATTCATCGCCGACATTGCGGCGCTCAAGGCCAGCGGCAAGATCGTGGCGCTTTCCCTGGGCGGGGAAAAGGGGTCGGTCACGATCAAGGACGCAACCGAGAAAGCCAACTTTGTCAACAGTTTGTACGGGCTAATCACCAAGTACGGGTTTGACGGGATCGACGTCGACTTGGAGAACGGCGTGTCCATCGGTGCCCCCATCGTGCAGAACCTCATTGACGGCATCAAGCAACTCAAGCAACGCGTGGGTCCCACGTTTTACTTAAGCATGGCGCCGGAGCATCCGTATGTGCAAGGCGGGTATGGCCAGTGGGGGGGCCTCTGGGGCTCGTACCTGGCGATCATCGACGCACTCCGCGACGACTTGACCCAGATCCACGTCCAGTTCTACAACAATAACGGGTTCACGTACCCCGATGGTCGCTACCTCAGGGAAGGCACCGTCGACGGCCTTGTGGGTGGCAGCTTGATGCTCCTGGAAGGATTCACGGCGCAATGGGGCCAAGGGTTCAAGTTCAACGGCCTTCGCGCCGACCAAGTGTCGATTGGAGTACCGTCTGGCAAGTCGTCGGCTGGCCAGGGTTTCGTGACCGAAGATGTGATCCTCCGCACGCTCACGTGCCTCACCAAGGGCGTCGGCTGCGACACTATCAAGCCCAAGAAGCTGTACCCTGACTTCCGAGGACTGATGTCGTGGTCAATCAACTGGGACCGTTTCGACAACTTCCCCTTCTCCAAGTATGCTCGCCGGGCGTTGGATTTGCTCAACGACAATGTCACGCCTACTTCTGCCCCCCCTGCTACCTCCACCCCTGCCCCTAGTACTCCTGCCCCTACTACGAGTTCTACTACTTCCACCCCAGTGACCACCAAGGCCCCTGCAACCCCAGCCCCCACCACATTGGCCCCCGCTACAACTATCCAACCCCCTGCCACAACGACCCCGTCGGGTCCTTGCGGTTCGTGTACTAACTGCTACTACGCCCCCACTCAAGCGTGTTTTGTTGGCTGGACTGCCCAACAATGCTCCAGTGTGGCTACTTTCCAATGGTGCGGCGCCGCATAAGTTAGTTGTACTTGTTGTCCAATGTATTTGTTCAAGTAGTAATGTTGTGCGTTTCGACTTCGAAAGATGCTTGTGCTTTATCATCGACCGCATATAATAGTTTTGTTGGAGCAGAACATATTATATTCCCTTCAAGTACTGTAACTGTATACCATACTTAGTATACCGACCGGTACATGAAATTTTGGACGAGGACTATTCTGTCAGGTCAAAGCCTATTCTGTACGATTACTCATGCAACACTTGTCAGCACATTGAAGTTTGTACTCAGTGAGTAGTACGTACTGGTATGTATGTAGTGGTATGTCGACGCGAACCCAAGCTGCAACCGTCCAACTCCTAGATTTGAAAACCTGAGTTTTGCCACATAGAATCACCAGCAAAACATAACAGCTGCCCTTCATTGTGGCCATCACTTCGTCCAATGCTCCAATCGCTCCTATCGAAGAGTGATTTGACATTGCAGTTTGGGTGCTGATCGGACGGTGAATACCAACCAGTATGTATCAGGCACTGAAACAATCCATGTTCATCTGATGTTCCACAATCGTGTAACCAAAACAGAATCAGTTTCCGCGCTACTGCACCTCGAAGTGTTGGATTGCTCGCTTGTTTAACCGCCTTCTAGATCTCTCTCAATCGCCAGTGAATCAAACCATCGAGGGGCGAACAAGGTCTCCTGGGCCAAATCGGCGACACTGTGCTACCCTCATACAGTACTTCTGCTTCATTGCAGCGAACGCGCACGTAGCTAGTAGTACTCGTACAGTGTAATACAGCCATTCTATGCATTTGCATTTGTCGCACAAGTTCAAGATGTCTCGCCAACACTTGTATGATCAATGATGACTGAGTTCGGGCTAAAGTGGTCTGATGTCAACGAACATGTCAACTTGAATTTCAAAGCCATGTGTTCAAGTCAGTCGGCAATGAAAACCGCGTAGTTAGGTTTCGATTCATTTTCCATTTCACTCTGTGCCTCAACTATGAAGACTGCTCTCTGCCTTGTCGCGCTTGCTACCCTCGCCTCTGACGTGCTGGGCCATGGCCGCCTCCTCAAGCCGCCTCACCGTGGCTACATCGGTCGCCTCCCCGGCTACCAATTCGTGCCCATCAACTACTCCGACAACGGCTTGAGTGCCGGGGGCATTGGGGCGACCAAGGACGGCCTCCACGGCGTCTGCGGAGACCCGTACACGGACAAGGTGCCCCGCCCCCACGAAAACGGCGGACTCTACGGCACGTTCGCCACCGAAACCTCCCGCGCGATCGGGGCTTGCTACAGCCCTGGCTCGACCGTGGACGTGACGGTCCAAGTAACCGCCAACCACATGGGGTACTTTGAATTTGGCTTGTGTAAGCTCAACAAGAAGGACGACGTGGAGACTGAAACGTGCTTTCAAACGTTGGCGCAACCGACGGGGGAAACCCGCTGGCCCGTGCCCGCGGGCAACCTCGACTTCACCATCAAGAACGTACTGCCCAAGGACGTGACGTGCGAAGGCGACGCCCACTGCGTCCTCCGCTGGCATTACGTTGGTGGCAACAACTGGAACGGCGCTGCTACCAACCCCAACGCCGGTGTGTGGGGCCAAGAACATTTCTGGAACTGCGCCGACATCTACATCAGCAACACGTGCGGTGCGGCCCCTCTTCCGACCTCCGCCGTCCCCGTGACCACCCAAGCCACCGTTGCCCCAACCACCGCCGCGCCAGTCTCCACGGCTGCCCCCGTCACGACTAAGGGCACCACAACGGTTGCACCTGTCACTGCCGCGCCCACCACGGCTGCCCCCGCCACTACTAAGGCCACTACTCTTGCCCCTGTCACCCCTGCGCCCACCTCGGCTGCCCCTGGTGACAAGTGCCAAGGAAACCGCAACACGTGCTACTGGCCTGAAGCCCGCCAAACCGTCCCGTATGCCCAATCCGACTGCGCTCTCTTCCCCACGTTTGTGTGGTGCCCTTAATCACACTTCGTTTTACGGTCAAGTGGCGCAGTAGACTTAATCAAGATAATTTATGTCCATTTGCGTGATGACATTTGCCACGGATGGCAACTGAACTTGTATAATTAAACGTACTTGTACGGTGGAGTTGCTCTGAGCGTTGCGATGCTCCTCCTCAGCAACCAGTGTTGATCTAACGTTAACAGTAACACAAATAAATACCAGTATCCTTTTCGAACCGAAAATATTACTACTACGTAGTACTCCTGTACTAGTAGTACAGTACTTGCTTTAAAGTTCTGATGGAAATCGAGTCAGCTTAACATTAGTACGTATGGGGGCGTTGGTCTCAATCAACTGCCCCCACCTCGACGCATAACGTCAATGTCCATCAAGAGTAGACAGAGGAAGCGAGTTACGAAGCCTGCAGTATAATTAATCCATCCTCATGAATCGGTGGGTTGGATGTAATCAATCAAGGGCGGCAGGATCGTTTTAGTGCCAATATAGGGGGAGCAATAATGGCGAGGAAGTTCAGGAACATAACAAGTTTGCATTCGTCAGTAACAATATAAACTTTCCCTTAGTTATTTTAAAGCCAGGGGGTGAAGGGGGGTTCTGACATCCTGAGCGACGATACAGTTAACTCTGGAATACATAGGCGTTTCAGTCAACTAACGATGCGCCGAGATGTTCTGGAACAACCTCAGTCCGCCTTGTAGAGTATTGTGCTGGAGAACGTCGACACAACGTTAACATTAGAGATTAGCCCCATGTGAATTGGATTTAGTTTTCAACCTTCGTTAAGCCGCCGACTACAGACAGCGTTGCCCATAATGCACCTCAGAATCTACTGGTAGGGGTCAATGAGATATTGCGTGCATTAGTAGTTTTGACAAATTGCCCACATACCTAATAGTAATTTCCTACTTATTACTACATCTGTGTTGCGTGCCTGTCCATTGGCGCATGAAGAATTTTAGGGTTGTAGATATGGCTAACGTTAGCGTTGGGATCTCAAGCTAAATGGACAACTCACAAGTCATACTAGTACTGTACTCTGCTAAGCAGGCCCTGCTTTACAGCGCGCATTCTAAGTCCGACTTGCAGTTTGCACTTGCAATATGTCAGTCGGGAATCAGGTAAAACCTGATGAGTGATTCGTGGATTCGTCAAGAACATACTGCATGTCCGTGTGTGATCAATGATAATTGGGACCCCAACGGTGCCTCTTTGCATATGATAGTATGATTCGAACGACGTCGACACCATCACCACAGTGGGGTGATGTCAATTTTCCCCACATAAGTTGTTTGAGTACCGCCACTGAGTTACGTTGCTCACCTTGCACCATCAAATTAGTCCAGTTGACCATTTCGCATTTGCCCTCCTACCATGACCACTGCATTCTTCCTAGTTGCGCTCATCTCCTTCGCCAGGATGTGAACTGCGCCGACATCTACATCAGCAAAACGACCGGCGTGACCTCTCGTACAACTGCGTCGCCCCCTGTGATCACCACGAGCTCCTACCACTGCTGCCTCTACCACTGGAGGAACTGACAATACTCGTTCCACCTCTGTGCGCCAACGACCCCCCCCCCACTGCTGTCCCTGTCACAAATCAAGCAACCACGGCTGCCCCTGGTGACAAGTTTGACGGCAACCGCAACACGTGCTGCTGGTCTGGAAACCCCCTGCTCGTCCCGAACTCCAAATCCGACTGTGCGTCGTTCTCTTCGTTTGTGTGGTAACCTGTCCGTTAATGGCATGTTGGTTCAAGGGGATAGCTGTTGAACTGGAGGGAGTACACTGGATGCAGAGGTGGTAGTGGGCGCCATTTTCTGCATCACATTGCCACGGTCATGTGACTGGTTGACAAGTACCTCGACCTTCGAGAATTTTAGTGTGTAGTACATCATTACATTCGGGCGAGAAGGAGTTTGACATTGCGAAATGGAGGGATTTCTCACTTCGAAACGATTGTACGTTGCACCAATCGTTTCGACGACTGTGGCCCTTGTTAGGTGACCCCGGGGATGGGCTATGTTGTGGTCGTGGCGGTGGTATGAATCGCGTTGTGACCATGTACACAGTACAGTATTGCGATTAAGATCACGACGTCGCTCCAAATGTGCTCGCGGCCTCTGGCCAAATCCTTCGGCAACACGTAATGTCCTCACGCAAACTTGGATTGTTCACAAGTGAAACCGTTTTGGAATGAACTTTGCAATTTATACATCTTGTATTCACTAAAGTATAGTGAGTTCAATCTGCAACGGTTATTTATTAGAAAACGTATTGATTGGCTGAACCATTCAGAAATAAAGGGACGGGTTAGAATGGATTTTGATTGGCTAGTAAATCGATTCTAAGTTCCTTCTTCATTCTTTTTAGCCAATCATACTGGTTTGTTGGCGATTTCAACAATCGCCCAAAATTGGCAAATTTGGATGAAAAGCACTATACTTCGCTTGGTACTGGCTGTACTGTTGTGACAAGTGCAAAGGAAGACCAGTATCATTAGTATGGCAAGCGTCGACTAAGCCCATTACGTAGTGTGGACTACAGCTGTATCGCTCGCTGTACGTACATTAATAGGGTTGGTTTCTCAAAGAGCGTCTTGTTCGGTGTTGAAGTGCCTGTGAAACAAAGCCCCACGTGAAATTATTTTTATACAATATAGCATGTTTATTATAATTAAGATTGCTCCTTACAAACATCTAGATATCAAATATAAATGTATTCTTTTAAGAATACATTTATATTTTAAATATATTCATACTACTTCGAAGTAAGTATTAAAATACTTACTTCGAAGTAGTATGAATATATTTATATTTGATATCTCACTAAAATACCCTATTTGCACGATTGCGAGTTCCACAACGGCCACATTTTAGAATCATGGAGTGCGTCGACGGCACCGACGACGCGGGTCTGCACCGCGCGAATCTCGAGGTGATCGCACAGAAGATTCTGCATGAGATGACGTAAGCACACCAAGCTGACCTCTATCCGAAGGAGCAGAGTCCCGCTTACACCACGTCGTAGGTTGGCCGCCGAGAAAGCGCACGTAAACAACGCACCGCAGTTGAAGAAGAATGTGTCCGTGCACGATATGCACAAGATTCCTTTGGACACGAAGCAAATCCTCGAACCAGCGAGCAATGCATCGTGGCAGTTAATGAAGCAATCACATTTCGAGGTACTACGGACGTTGCATTCGGTTGTCGATGTGTCCTCAGGTCACGTCGGTAGCAATTCGCAAGTTTGCCCACAGGGTGGAGCGACACACTCGAAGCCCTGCAAGCGCATTGGGATTGGACCTTTGAAGACATCATCCACCTCGAATGCGCGCTCACGCACTTTAGCCGGTTTCGGTCCAACACGATAATCCATTTCCCGTCGAATCGGATCGCGAATCGGTCGCTGGAATGGCTCGGGGACTCGATCCTCAACACATGCGTCGCGATCTACCTCTTCCAGTCGTACCCGCTCACGCAGGAAGGGCAGCTGACGCAGCTTCGATCGGCGTTGATCAACAACTCGATCTTGTCGCAAGTGTCGACGCAGCTGAATTTACCCCCCGCGATCCTCACGGGGTCTCGCGTGGCGCAGTCCGAAGAGGAAGAGACCGACGCCGCCATCAGCATGCGCCAAACCATCTACGCCAGTGCCGTCGAGTCGCTCATTGGCGCCGTGTTCCTCGACCAGGTACGAACGAACTTGGCCTCTTGTTTCCGAATCCCCATTGGGATCTCATGCGATCTGTAGGGCATGTCACGCGCGATGGAGTTTGTCAACACCCGCGTGCTGCCCGTGGCCATTGACTTGGCGACGAACTCGAGGAACTGGGACCCCGTGAGCGAATTGCAGCGACGTCTCACGTCGCAAAAGCGATCCGTGCGCTACGACCGGTCTGCTTCGTGTTTTGTAACGATGTCTCACACCGTGTCACAGGTCCAAGGATGAGTTGGTGCACGACGTGACCTTGTACGTGGACAACAAGCTCATCATGCGCGAAACGGGAGCCAACTTTAAGGACATCCAGCGATCCATTGCGAACCACGTGCTCGACGTACTGGAAGAAACCCATCCCGAACTCAAGTTCGACTAGTAGTAGGGACTAGTAGGTACTAGTTCCCATCACGTGATCGTCCGTGCTGCGCTTTTGAAGGTGTTATACTAATTCTATGTCACTCTTATTTTAACAGTAAATAGTTAATAATAAAATGATTACTATGTATAATACTAGTAGTATTAATACCAATACTATTAATATTAATATATATTAATACTATTAATAGTACTACGTAGTGTTAATATTAATAGTAACGTTAGTGGCTGATACAAACCCTGCCGAGGTTTTGTACTAAATGTGAAAGGTTCAAAATCGACCAATGAATGGGCAGATTTTCCGCTGTGGCAACATGAAAAAATGCTGGGGAGCGGGCGCCGAGGCATCGGACAGTTGGCGCTCGTGCGTCAGCGTTGGCGGTGTGATGTGCGGGCCATCGCTAGCAAACCCGATCCGTCTAAACCCATCCATGCTGTATCGGTGAAGAAGAATGTGTCGGTGCAGGATATGCACTCCGACCAGCTGGATACCCGCCACCTTGTACTGCCGTCGACGAATCCTGCGTGGCAGGTCACCACTCAATCGCACTTTGAGGTGCACCGCACGCTATCACACAACGTCCGACAACATGATCTTGTGTGTAGGTATATGCGAACGTCCCTCCGGACTGGACAACTGCGTTGGAGTCGCTGCAGGTTCACTGGGACTGGCGTTTCGACAACGTGCTGCACTTGCAATGCGCGTTGACCCACTTCAGCCGGTACTTCCCCAACACACACCATCTATTCCCCGCGAACCGCGCGTCCAATCGATCCCTCGAGTGGCTCGGGGACTCTGTGCTCAACACGTGCGTCGCGAGCTACTTGTTTCAGTCGTACCCTACTGTCCAGGAAGGGCAGTTGACGCAGCTGCGGTCGGCGTTGGTGAACAATGTCGTGTTGAGCCAAGTGGCCATGGACTTGGCATTGCCTTCCGCGATGCTCTTGGGCGACAGCATCACGCACGCGTACGATCACGACACTGCCCTAGCCAACACCATGAAGCAGACGCTGCATGCCAGCGTGGTGGAAGCCCTTGTGGGCGCGGTGTTGCTAGATCAGGTATCTACATTTGCTTGGTGTTATTTCTTTGTTGTATGCAATGTAACGATTTTATATTTTCCAGGGCATGGTTCGTGCGATCGAGTTTGCAAACACAAGAGTGTTGCCCAAAGCGATTCAATATGCCAAAACCAAACCGTGGGACCCCGTCAGCGAAATCTACCGCCGCGCCAATGCGCACGGCTTTACCATTCGCTTCGAGCGGTACGTACATGGATCAGTGTATGGAGGCGTGAGTTCTAGATCGTTAGGACCAAAATTGACAACCACAAGCACTTGATCTCGCTCTATCTGGACGACAAGAAAGTGCTTACCCAGCTAGGCCCGAGCTTCAAGGCGATCACCACGCGGCTAGCGGAACGACTCATCAAGTCGTGGTCGACGTTGGCACCAAAAAAGAAGGCCACTGACACTGCTAAGAAGCCATAGATATGTAACTACGAACACGACGTCCAAGATACATCCGTATCGTTATAGAATAAAGGGAGTCGATAACGAACGCCTTGTACATAGGTAGCAGTATTGTGTGCTTTTCGCCCAAATTTGCTGTTTTTGGGGACTATTATTGTGTGTTCTACTCAAAATTTCCATAGGCGGTTCTTAAATCGCCCCGATCCGAATGTCCGCGAAATGACCCCAATGACAAAAAGTGGGATTTCTCTCACAAAAGAATCGTTACTAATCACCCTATTATGACGCAGTTTCCTGAGCTGAGTCAACGATCCAATCTTGCAGCATTAACACTTGAGCGCGTAGGCCTCGTAAGCGAGTTTCTTCGTATCCCCAGCACACATGCACACCTATGTACAGTACACACAAACATCGCAAGTACACCAACTGGACGCCTGCGCTACCGCAACATGCAACTACACCTCGTCGTACTGCCCTTTGCGGAAAACTAAGTTGGATGTCCATTTTCTGCCCAAATCTTCGAAATTCTAACCAATGAAATCATCGCGGCTATTTGTTGGCGATTTTCACAATGACTCACAATTGGCAAGTTTAACCAGAAAGCACAATACTTCGAAGTACTACGTAGTAATAGTAAAACGAATCACCATGGCTGATTTCAATATGATTAGCTAAAACGAGTGAATATTCACAAGGGTACCTCTGAAATTTAGATATGTATCATATTTCACATGTTCGGTGATTGCTGGGTGGTTCAAGTAACCGCCGGAGGAAATTATGAGTACTATTAGTAGTACCGTTAATGTAAAACACTCAATACCTTCCATCTCATAACGCGTTCACTCGAATAGATTTACAAATAACGTTATCAATAGTTGCAAAGCTTCAGTGTTGGAGAGCCAAATTTATACAAGTAATACTGTAATAATATATAAATTTAGGGAAATACGGCTACATACGGCTATATGTTCAGTACTTCGAAGTGTGTATTATGAATATATTTATATTTGATATCTAGATTTTTGTAAGGAGCACTTTTAATTATAATAAATAAACATGCTATATTGTATAAAAATAATCCAGCATTTCAGGTGGGGCTGGAAAAACGTGCCTAGTATGTTGATGAATGTATGGTATACAATTATACAGTTATATGTAACGCTGCATTCTGCTGTGAAAACCCCCACCCACCAACAAACAGCCCGAGCAGCAGTACGTACGATGGCAAAGCGAATCGAAGAGAGCGATGACAGCGGGAGCGCTAGTGAGAGTGGCAGCGGCAGCGGTAGCGACTCTGGAAGTGGTAGCGACTCCGGCAGCGACTCTGGCAGTGGTAGCGGTAGTGAAAGTGGCAGTGGGAGCGAGAGTGGCTCGGGCAGTGGGAGCGATAGCGGCAGTGGCAGCGAAAGCGAGAGCGCAGACGAGAAACCCAAGAAGGAAAAGTCACCAGCCAAGGGAAAGGCTGCTGCGAAGGCCAAATCGGCGGCGAAACCTGCCAAGAAGAAGTCACCGTCCAAGCCGACGAAACCGGCGGTGAAGAAGACGGCGGCTGGCAAGAAGGTCGTCGTGGACGACGACGACACGTCCAAGATCGAAGAGATCGACCCCGAGCGCCTCAAGGGATTGAACGAAGTGGAAAAGGAGGCGCTGATGCTGTACGTTGGCTCGTGGTGGTGGGTCAGTCACCACCGCTGACTGATGGTGTAGGGAGCATTACGAATCCCAAGCCAAGAAGAGCAAGGACGTTGCGCTCAAGAAGAAACTCGAGAGCGAGAAGGAGGCGTTGGACGACGAAGTGTCGGGGCGTCGGCTGCGCAACCGAGACACGGACAGCCGCAAGTCGGCGCTGTCGAACTTGAAGTCGATCAAGCAAGGCGACAAGAGCTCCAAGTCTATCTTGAGCAAGCGATTTGGCAACGACGATGGCAACCACTCGGATTATGACGAAGGAGACAACAACCGCGACGACCTCGCCGAGAAGCGCCGTCGCCGAAAGGAACTGCAGCGCGCGTCGGCCACGGAAGCCGCCGCGTCGTCGTCCGCCACCGCATCCGACAGTCGAAGCAACAAGCTCAGTCACGACGCGCACCATCCAGACCAGGTGGAACTGCAAGAACCGGAAGTGTCTGGCCCTCTGGAGTATCGACATGCGTTGGCGGTACGTTTGTTCCCTTTGACTCCTACATCGGTCCATAATTTGATCCATATATATATATACTTCGCAAGTATTCCGTAAGTCGTATTGCATACGTACGTACATTAAATTTGCTCTAACTTTATTTTATAGTATATATTTATATATATATACACTACCTACAAAAAAAGGCAACCCCAATCGAAATGGTTGTGACAGTGTATTTTATTATATATATATATATTGTGGTTTCGACACGAATTTCCAGACCTCGTCGATCGAATCTGGCCGCTGAATCGAATCACGAATCGACGCTATTGGCTAATCCATTTTCGAGTGGATTTGATTGGCTCTTGCAGAAAGGACAAGTATATTCAACCAATCAGAACTCCGGCGTGATTCAATATTGATTCGACAAACCAGGCGAATTTGGAAAGTTTATAGCGAATATTCACAATATATATATATATATTGCGTATGGTGATGAATATATAGTATAATATTATGACCCTGGACAAAAACACCACGCGTTTGATCGTCTCGATGTTTATGTGTGTAGTACCTGTTTAAATCGCGCGAATGGTTTGAAAAGAATTTTTTCGAGCCATTTTTCGACAAGTTGGTGCAAGGGACGTATGTGAAGATTGCGATCGACGACAACGTCGACGGCGAGCGCGTGTACCGGTTTTGCCAGGTGTCGCACGTGTGCAATGTGGAGCGCTCGTACCCGTTCGCGGGTGAGAAGACCAAGAAGGGAGTCATGCTAGTGTACGGCAAGAGCAAGCGGACGTCCACGCTCGCGGCCTTGTCCAACCACAGACTGCAGGAGCGCGAGTTCGATCTGTGGCGACTGTACCTGGAAAGCCTCAAGATGACCGTGCCTACAAAGGAAATGGCCATCAAGCAGTACAACGCGATCAAAGAGATGCCGTCGCGGCACAAGTACACGGACGAACAGGTGACTGTGATGGTGAATCGCAAGCGGGCAAGTGGCAAGAGCCAAGTGTCGTTGGGTACGACGATCGATCTCTTGTGTATTTATTATTGTGCTTTTCAGCCAAATTTGCCATATTTTGGGGAATTGATGAAAAAATCGCCAAGTAATCGAGCAAAGGAATATGACTGGCTGCAAAGAATACGAAGGTTGCAATATGATTGGCTAAAAAGATTGATTGATGCATTGCAGTCTCAAAGATACCATTTCAACTCAGTTTTGTATGAAATTTCGAAGGTCCAGCGATTGTTCGGCGGTTGATTCAACCAATTGCCAGAGGAAATTATGAGTAGAATACATAATATTTGGGATGGATGGATGAGAATGTAGTTGGATTGTGATGGTGATGATGGTTGTGTGGATTGGGAATGGTGTGTGGTTCTGGTCTTGAAGTGGATTGGGCTGTGGTACAGTAGTATTGATTTGGTATTAATATTATTGTAGGACGTTCAATCTACCGAATACGCATCTCTCCCATTGGTCAATCTGATTCACTCCTTGTCGCTGATTGGCTGCACTGTTTTTTCTATTTACGAACTACGCGCTTTTTTTGCGAAATGGGAAAATCCATGAAAGTTTGAGAATTTTTGGTGATTGATTTGATGAATCTCGCAAAAATTCGGGAATTTATTTGGTACTACAATGGACAATTGGAGTTCGTGTAGTAGTTTGATAGTAGTAGTGCGTTTGTCCTAGTACTACTACAAGTACAAGCATTGCGTAATACCGAGATTTTGATATAGTGATGTTGTTTTACGAGTTTTACTATCGGGTAGGGGTGGAGATTGTCCGGCTGGAGCGGGATGTGGCGGCGGCCAAGACGGCCAACAACTTTGACAAGTCGATCGAGTTGGAGGCGCGGCTGGCGCAGATGCAGCATGCGAACGAGCAGCGTCTGGCGGTCAAGACGGAGGACGTGGTGCGCATCAACGAGATCAACAAGCGCAACCGAGAGATCAACATGAAGCGAGACATGGACGCCGGCGCGTCCAACCGCGCGCAGATGGACAACATGTCGGCGGCTCAAAAGCTGCAGTACGTACGGGCGTCGGCGTCGCGACGCATGTATCTGTCCAAGGACAAGATCGACGTCAACTTGGCGGAAGGCAAGCTGGTCAAGCTGCCAGACGGACGCATCATGACGGTCAACAAATTGGTCGAGGTGGAGGCCCTTCCGGACGACATCATCCCCGACAACAAGAAGAACAGCAAGGAGGAAGACGTGCTCGTGAAGATGGAGCGCAAGCGAAAGGCGCAGGAACTGGCGGTAGTCGAGACTCGCGTCAACTCGGTGGAGATTGAAGGGGACGGCACCGACATCGCCAACAAAACGATTCGCTTCATCGACGACGACGGAACGTGGACGACGATCCGACCAGCGGCAGAGATCCTGCAGGAACAGGAGCTCAAGAAACGCCCGGTCGTGTCGGACGAGGTCAAGAAGACTCGCCGAGGCATCTCGATGAAGGATTACTTCAACCGCGTCAAGGAACGCACGGCGGCCGAAGACGGCGCGTAACCACACGACGCCGACGGATGTCTAACATGTAAACACATGCATCGCTCGCTGCGACCGGCCATGTAGATGCGAAGTAGTATTGATGGATGCATCCTCGATAGCACACCTCCATCAAGAGGAATGCGTGAGAATGAAACACGAAGAAGTATTTATTGTTTCGATTAAGTGCGTCCCTCCGGATACGCGTGCACTGAGTACGGATTACTAGTATTACTAGAGAGAACTTGACATATGTAATGGTTAGGGTCAGGTTTTTTGGGACATGGGGTGATTTTTATGAACGGGTAAAGCGGGTTAGGGGTCAGGTTGTTGGGACATAGTTGGTGTGAAATGATTGCTGGTGACATATTCGTGTCAGTAAAGCCGGGTCTGGTATACGAACAGTACGAAGTATTTAACCACAGTTAAGAACATTAGACATGGTGAATGAAGGTCGATTACCTGGGTTTAAGAAACGGATCGATGGCAGTTTTGGTGGCGTGTTGGCGTATTTGACTGTGGAGTCGATCGAGTACATTACTTTGTTCCTAGTACTACTATAGTAATACTAATGACACCATTTATAATGGTTTGCATGCAGCATTATATTTCAAGTGATAAAGAACACGAAGTAGCCACGGATATGTTTTCGAACATGTACGCAAGAGTCACATTGCATCATTCCTGGTTCAATGAACATGCTTCGAGGCGCGACCGCCGTGATCGGGCGCCGGTCCATGGCTACCGTCAACAACAACTACGTGAAGCGATTGGTGCAAGATGCGAACAACCACCCCATGGATCCTCTTCGCCAGCTGCGCGTGCTCCAGATGCTCAACAAGATCCATCCGTCGCTCGTCATCCAGCGCGTGGAAGCGGTCCAATTTACCATGTCCCAAGAGGCCCAGAAAGAATACATGAAGGCGTTGGTGAACACTGACCAAATGGACTCGGTTGATTTGAACCAATTCTTGGCTCGCATGCAGACCACCGGCCTCGCGGGCTTCGCCTCACGAGCATCGCACAAGGCCCATGGTGTTCCCCACCATCAAACTGTCGATGAGAGCGGATACCGCGCTTGGGCGACATTTGCGATGTTGACATGGGGTGGCATTGTGGGCATTTCTCTCGTGACATTCTGGAACGAAGAAGGATGGAAGGAAGAGCATCCGATGACCGCGGGGTTCATGCGTGGATTGGAGCTGCACATGGAGCTTCCCAAGCGTAGCAACGACCGACCTGCTTCCCAAGACAAATCTAAGTCATCGCCGCCGCCCCCCGCGGCTCCACGTGCATGACAACCACGCGTTGTGTTGATGTGTGTATATCTATCATTTGCCGTACCAAAGGTGAATGTAACCTATTGTTTGTGTATACTAGTAGTAAATATTAATGTACCCATCGCTGCAGTTCTTTCCGAAATACTACTATTAATAGTACCATGATTGATAGATAATATTAATACTTCGAAGTACTGTAGTATTAACCCTATATGACGGTAAGGTATTATATTCCACAGGGATACTGACCATACTAAGCTTAAGATGTATACAACAAGCATACTTAGGGCAAAAACAGATAACACCATCAAACAAAACACCAATTTTATCAATTTTCACCAAATGGCTGGTTTATTTCCGGCCGGAGGTAGTATTAATACATACTACGTAGTAATTACATAATTATTAATAATACCATAATTATAAATAACTAATACCTGCATTTATACTAAAAGCCCCACATAGAAGTATTAAGTAGAACGGTAGATGTTTTTTGGTAGAGTGGAAGGTGCATTCTTCGAAATACGTGGGAAATTGCAGATCAATGATCGGTTTGTCAAGAAGAGCTTTGCACCGTCCGTTGAGAACAAGGAGTGGCCAAGACGGCAACGAAGTCTTGCGTGCGATGAGTGCTCAGAACTAACATGTAAGCCCAGAATCAGGTTGCTAGGGTTTGTTATTAAATGCTCAATAAAGTTGACCAATGGCATCATTGGAATGTAATTTTGAGAGAGGCCATTGGTCGACTAGTAAATGCATGACAAGAGTTGGACCAATCAAAATTGTCATCGATCCGACGTTGTCGCATCGGTTCTGAAACCCCTTCTTGCCCCCATCAAGGTTGGTTCTTCCCATCTGTCATTTTCAAACTCGACAGCTTCTTCAGTATGGACTGCACCAACACGATCTGCGTGGGCGACATTCTATGCCCGATCGTCTACCAATCCCACCCCATGCATCGGTGCGCTGTATGTGGCGGCGGCTCATACTGCCATGAACATATTGGGATGCACTTCACCGCATACAACGAACGATGTCTGGTCTTCATGCCTTCCACCGCGGCAGCAAATGCATCCACATCATCCAGCACGAGTCGGCCCACCTCTACAGCGTCATCCCGCCGGTCCAGTGCCGACGAAATGGATTGGCACTTGGACGACTCGATGTACCAATGGTCGACTGTCCCCAGCCACACCATGGCGACACGCATGAATTACGACGTCACAAGCCATTGAAAGTGTCTCCGAACAAAGACCGGCGTCGATAACTGTTATATACTTACTGTACAATACACGATCATCTACTTTAGTTTATATCCATCTTCAAACTCGTTTGTGGCTATGGAGGATGCGGTCTAGGAACAAAACACGGTCAACACACATGTACAGTAAGTACATCGCATCATCCGACAGCGTATGTACATGCTAACACGGCAGCCCCAAACCCATTGTCGATGTTCACGACGCCGACGCCTGGAGAGCATGCGTTGAGCATGGTCAAGAGCGGCGCGAGTCCCCCAAAGGCCGCCCCATACCTATCAAGGACTCTCCCTTAATGCAACCTGGTGTAGGAATATGATGTTTACCCAACGCTGGTGGGTACTGCCACGATGGGTTTGCTGGTCAACCCCCCCTACATAGCCACCCATTCCAGGTATATATATATATGTCTGGCTCGTACGTACCACGACACCAGGCAACGCGCCGTCCATGCCGGCGACCACAATGATCGCGTCTGCATCTTGAATGGCTTGGCGATTCCGCAACAGCCGATGGAGGCCGGCAACGCCCACGTCGTAAATGCGCTGGACGTGGACACCCGCTAATTCTACGGCGCGGGGTCATATACCCAGTCAAGGAGGTGCGTGATGAAGCAGGGATGTACCTAGCGTCACGGCGGCTTCTTCCGCGACGGGTAGGTCCGACGTGCCCGCACACAGGACACACACCACCTACACACGTATTCGACAACGAGAATGATGTCTAACCTAACAACGTTCGGTACCTGGGAGGTCGCTGGAGTGGTGGGCTTGGGGTGCAAAGAGAGCACGCGGGCTGTGGGGAAGTAGTGGATGTCCTGGATGATGATGATTGTCATGTTTTCTGGCCGAAAGAGTAGTACCGTCAAATCCGCATGCGCCTTGACCAGAGCAGCGACATCTGCGCTCACACGGGTAGCCAGAACGATTTCGTTTGTCTTTTTCATCGCCACGAGGATGGTTGTCACTTGGTCCGTGGTCTTGCCTTCGCTATACACGACTTCAGGGAATCCCGTCCGCGCCGCGCGTTGCCCATCCAGCTTGGCAAAGTCTTCGAGAACGTCGTATTCCAATGCATTCCAGTCGTCCATAGCTTTCGACACTGACACCTATGTGCCGTCAGTTCAAGTGGTTCAACACATGTATGCGTGATTGAAGTCCCCAGCTATACCTTGCCGGTTGCGACAGCATCGAAGATCTTGCGCAGACTAGACGATTGGCCATCGACCTGTGATGAATACATCGCTGTACGAATGGGAGTACGTAATCGTGGCATGCCGCGGGCGGAGCGACGGGCGAGGACGGCGCAGGCTTTCGGCAGCACCATCATGTGGAGATTGCCCTTGGATCGCAAAATGCTGAGATATCCGGATAAGGTGGATTGTTTACGTTGACGTTTGCTGCGGTGGTACATCGACATAATCAATGTTATCCGGATGATGTTGACCCTGTTAGTTACCACACACATTTTGAACAGGCCCATGTTCCATCGGCGCCTGTTGTCGTCCTCATCGCAGCTCGCCACAGTGGCGAAGAGCTTTAGCGACGTCCCGCGCTTCGATCCTGTGGCCCAGCGGACGCTGAAGCTGCTGGAGAGGAAGAAGGTCACGACGTTGGATGTAGGCATTCTCAAAGCCAAGAACAAACCCATCACGATGGTCACGGCCTACGACTACCCTTCGTACGATACACACAGCCACCATGAGACCTGAACATCCACGCGGTATGTAGGGCCGTGCACGTCGACTTGGCTGGCTTTGACATTCTCTTGGTCGGGGATTCTGTCGGCATGGTCGAGTTAGGCATGGACACGTACGCCAGCCACAATAATCTCTCCCTCGTCATACCGAGCTTACCCCGCCCGCCCTTGTAGAACCATTCCGGTGACTCTAGATGACATCATTTACCACTCCAAAGCTGTGTGCAGGTCAGTTGTCGACACGTCATAGTGTGCATATCGATTATTCCCTTGGTCATGTAGAGGTGCGTCTCGTCCGCTGATTGTGGGCGACATGCCGTTCGGAACGTGTGAAGGCGACCCGTACGAAGCATTGAAGAACGCTCAGAGACTGATGAAGGCACGTTTCTGTGACGCGGTGTTGGTACTGAGTGAACGTTGTAGGAAGGCGGAGTGGACTGCGTCAAGATTGAAGGCGGCGTCGAACGGGCAAATACCAGTCCGCGATCTGTCCGTGTCACAGTTTAGGCTCATGCAAAGTGTAGTTCGAATGCTGGTGCAAGGTGGCATTGCCGTGATGGGCCACGTGGGGCTGCGACCCCAAGCCATCAGTGTCTTGGGCGGGTTTCGGGCGCAAGGACGAACAGGTACGACTCGTCTTGCAATGTCAACGAAGTCCTTCTCTCATGCATGTTTGAGTGTAGCCAAACAAGCAGACCAGATCATTCAAGACGCGCTTGCTGTGCAGGTACAATTGAAGACTTGATATTGAAAAGTTGTCCAATTTAACTCAATGTAAATAGAAAGCTGGGGCGTTTGCAGTCGTCTTGGAATGTGTTCCTTCGGTAACAAGGCTATATCTATGTCAGTCAGCATTCATGAGTTTCCACAACGTGTGTAGGTTGTAGCCAAAGCCGTGACAGATATTTTGACCGTGCCAACCATCGGCATTGGGGCTGGACCTCACACCAGTGGCCAAGTATATATATATATATATATATATATATATATATATGGTTTTTTCCTATTTGTATGCGTGATCGCATTATACTCTACTCGATAGGTGTTGGTATTCCACGACTTTTTGGGCATGCTGCAACATCCTCATCACGCACAGGTAGGTGGTACTCACATCGAAATCAATGTCCAGTGTAATTATGGTTCATATCTTTGAAGAAATCAAAGATCTATCTGCAGCACAAGCAAGCATATATATGATTGATAATTTTCAGCCATGTGATAATATATATATATATTTGTAATGATTTGCAATGATGACTGTAGCACGTGCCAAAGTTTTGTAAAAAATACGCCGACGTGGGCGAACGCATTCGACAAGGCCTCGAAGACTTTCGAGAAGATGTCGAGAACCAACGGTTCCCGTCCGAAGAATATGCTCCGTACAAGGTAATAATGAATATATATGCAACTACCCTCGAAGTACAATTCTAGTATATATATATATATATATATTCCTCATGCGTTTTGATGCGTTTTTCTTTGAAATTAATAGATGTCGCAAGATGAACAGCGCAAACTCCAAGGTCTGGTCGCTACAAAGTACGCTAAATCAACAGACGACGACGACGACGACCTAGGAGGCGGCGGCGACGGGGGGTTTGGCGTGTCCAAAGTGTACTAGCTTACGCCGACTTCTTCTTCTCCAGTCGTTCAGAGTGCCGGGTCTAACGTTACCAGATATGATGATGGCCCATATATATAACACCAAGTAGTAAAACCCATGCGACGACGAAACACATCATCACTTGGAAATGGAACGTACGGGGGCTAGCGTGGGTTTCTTGCGCCTGGACTTGGCAGATGGTGGCGTGGGGTGGCTTGCTGTGACGTGGGATGCAATGTTGTGGGCATGCGACACGGAAGGAGCTGCGACGCTGACGGGGCTGGGGGGGGTTGTATCTGCACGGGGCTGCGCATGTGTGTCGTGGCTTACTCGGTCGCTATCTGCAGAAACGGACTCGATGCAACTACGCGACGAGGTCGTTGTAGCTGTGACATCGCGGCGGGTGTCGTGACTTGTGTGGGGAATGAACGTCACTTCGTCCTCGTCGTCGAAACGTTGGTCACACACTCGGGGGGTATGCACGACTGGCGGCGTGTGTTTGGCTCCATGAGACCGGCGACTTCGCGCGACCCACCACGCAATCAACACGGCAACCACCGTCACAGATATGAGGACTGCTGCTGCGACAGAGTTCGAGGACCGAATCGTTTCAGGGGCGAGCAACACGACGCAGGTGGGGGCGCTGGTACGAGTCACGACCATGCCATGGCCCAGCCGGCCAATCAGAGCTTGCGGGGTGAACTCGACGCCTGGATCCAACTCACTGTTTGAATCACAAAAGGGGGGCGAAGTGGGACTTACCTGGAAACTGCCACTTGCCGTCTAGGTACTCTTTCCAGTGCTGCCCATCGGCTGCGATCGGGCTCGTGTGGGTTTCAAAGAGAAACACAAACACAGTGGGCAGCGTGTCCAGGAGTCCACTGGTCGTCTCTTGGGTAGAGTCGTCCTTGGTTGTGGCTACTTTGCCACTTAGAGGCAACAAGAACACGTCTAGCACAGGCAGCCACGCTTGCCTAGATACGAATAATCATAGCGTTGTTGCGTTGTTGAATATAATGCAGCGGAGGAGGTTTCGTACGGAACAAGATGGAGGTTTTCCAGGACGAGCATGTTGCGGCGAGGACACCGCTTGACCAGATTCACGAGGGTCGCGTGGATGGCGGCATGCGCGGCCTTCTTGGACGCCATCGACTGGATAACCTACCAGCATTTCGATTTGGTGAGGTCGGTCGGTCGGTCGTTCATTCTTTGTTCGTAAGTTCGCTGATTCGTTCGCGAATATGGACAAATACCTCATGGATGTCAAGGCGAAACACACGATCTGTCGCCGCGGAGCCATGGCCAAAGAACGTGGCCGCTAGGATCTCGGAAGAGCGATGGAGAAGCTATGGCAACTCGACATGGTGAAGTGTTGGTTGCATGGGGAGGGTGGTCGCTTCTCCTACCTCCGTCGAATTGGCAAACAATACTATGGACAATGGAGTTTTTCTATCATAGTCGAGTCTACAGCACACATCATAAGCATGGAAGTTTGCGTCAAGCTATCCATGCATACTCATGTGAAACGATAGCGTCGGCCAGATTCGACCCCAAGTGCGCCAGGCAGCTACCTACACCAAGCCGTCAGTCAGCGTGGAGTTCATCAGCGATAACGAGGGCCTCAACTTACGTACCCAGTTCATCCACCCTGTCTGCTAATGCATTTCCCGACTTGTATGCAGAACAAGAGTCTGCGGATACAGCACCTCCCCATGCAAGCAAGCTCATCGCCAGCAGTACCATCGACTGCCGCCACCTCCCGGGCATTATACTAGCTTGGCGTTCGGGTGAAATATTCGTTGGGACTGTCCAAGGTGCCGACATCTTTTAAGCCAATCGTATTGCTTGTAGAGCTAAATCTTTTCAGCCAATCATATCGCCTTCGTATCAGAATCAGCGAATCGGATTCCTGGGCATGTCCCATAAATTACAGGGTTTTCATTGGATATAAATGGTAACCAATGTCATGTTTACAGCCAATCATATCAATTTATCCAGGCAGTAGGATGCACTTTTAGCAGATTCAACATGCCCTGCGTTTTGATTGGCCAGCCACTTCGTCAACGTTAAGCCTGGATGCCAATCGTGGTCGGGTATTTCTGGAAACCTCCGGTCGACGACACCCACGCTTCACTCTCCACCCATCCTCATGTCGCTCATCCGCACCGTACTTCCTCGCGCCAAGGCCGCCTTTGCGCGCCGAGGTGTTCACAACTCCCGTGGCCTCCTCTGGGACGAGATCCGCAACCAGAACCACCCTGGCGACCACACGAACCCCGTGCTGTCGACGCCGCAGACGGTGTCCGTGATCGGCGCACCCATGACCCGTACGCTTGTCATCATTTCTTCGACATCTCATCGCGATTGATGGAATAGATGGACAACCTCTCTTGGGCACGGACTTTGGTCCTGATTTGCTTCGCAACGGCGGTCTTCACAACGTCATCACGGATTTGGGGTGGTGCGTCGAGGAAACGGGTACGGTGTCCATGATGAGCATGTCCACATGACGTTCAATAACACTTACGATCGTCGTAGGCAACCTCAACTTTCGCGCTCCGTCTGCGGGTGACCCTCAAATCGATCCCAGCTACGGCCGTGCCAAGCGCTCGTTCGCCGGTAAGGGTGTCCATTGAATCCCTTTCAAGCCTCCTCATCGCTCTTGAATGCTTCTAGTCGGAAGCGGCTTGAAGCAGATCGCCGACGTGGTCGAAAAGAAGGCGTCGGAAGGCAAGTTCTGCCTCGTGCTCGGGGGCGACCACACGATTGGCGCGGGGTCGCTCGCCGGCATCCTCAAAGTGCACCCAGACGCAGGCATCATTTGGGTGGATGCGCACGCCGACATCAACACGCCACAAACGACTGAGAGCGGCAACATGCACGGCATGCCCATCTCGTTCCTGATGCAAGGCCTCGCCGACCCCGCGCGCGTCCCTGGATTTGAATGGCTCGTGGACGGACCGATCCTCAAGCCCGAGCAATTGGTGTACATTGGGCTGCGTGATGTGGACAGTGGTATGTCACATGTATATATATCAGGTGGTGACGTGATCGGCTGTATGTGTGTGCGAGAGTGATGGTCCAACTTTGTTGAGATTTTACCCAAAATCGATCGATTTTGGTTTTTTTGTGTACTTTTAAAAGTTGTCTTGTGGTGATTGGAATCACACGAATTCAAGTCACACACACTAATTCCATGTTGGTTTCCTGCAATCTGATTGGCTCAACATATATCTGCCGATGCTTTGGTTCATGTCGATCGATATTCATTCTCCCCATATCGCTCCAGAAGATATAAACATCACCATCATATTCCTAGGCGAGCGCCGAATTATCAAGGAACTCGGGATCAAAGCATTCTCTATGCAATCTGTCGACAAGTACGGAATCGGCAAGACCATGGAGATGGCGCTGGACCACTTGTGCGGCAAGCAAGCGCGGCCTCTGCACATGAGCTACGACATTGACGCCGTCGATCCCGTGGACGCGCCATCCACCGGCACCCGAGGTACTGTACACGTTTGGTTTATATCGCAAGTGGAAGTTATAGAGGCGTGTTGCTTGCGTCTTACTGGATGTGACGCTGTTGTTTTGCTGCAATATGGATATCCATGAACGATGTCACATGTGTGTGTGGTGTTGTAGTGCGTGGAGGATTGACGTGGCGTGAAGCCAACTACGTGGCAGAAGCGGTGGCCGAGTCCAACATGGTACATACATATACATACTGGGAAGCGAAACGAATGGATATATATATATATACTAACGCGCCATGATTAGTTGGTCGGGCTAGACATGGTCGAAGTGAACCCGTCGTTGGCTCCTGGCAAGGGCGCGGCCATCACGGTGGACATGGCGCTGTTGCTGATCGGGTCGGCGTTGGGCAACCGAATCCTTTAACTAACCAACTCGTTCTCTTCCGTTGTTGAGTCTGGAACAGCAGCCTTGGAGACGACGAGCACGGTCGTGTCTTGCTGCAGAAGGGCGTTGACGAATGTGAGAACAGCGGCGGCATCGGCAAAGGGCTATGTACATGGGGAAAGGTTCATTCGTGATGGCAGTAGTGCGTGCATGCGTTGTTCTTGTACCAAGGGAGCGGGGAGCTTGGAATCGAGATTGTAATACACACCATGCACCTAATATACAGTACACACAGACTCGTATGAGGCGATGGTGATGCAGACACGAGCCGCCCGGGTGACCTGCCGAATGGTAAACCAGTGGCGAGACTGCCATAGCCCCATCATGCTGCTGCTGGGGACGTTGCAGAGAAGTCCATCCACGGCGACGACCAAGTCAATCGTGTCCGTCGCCTTGCGTCGGTCAAAGTAGCATGTCGAATATCCTGCCAAGGCTTTGAGGGCAAGTGGTCCGAATGGAATTATGAATGAACGCACCGTGGCGAAGAAGGGCCGCTATCAATACTTCCACGCCATAGTTGCCGATTCCGAGAACGGTTTGGTGCGGATTGAAGCTCCACCTAGCATCGTTCTGCACCTGTACGAGGGACCTTGCGATGGTGTCGAAATCGCTCACGTCGAAGGCCTTGCCTACGACAGGGAATGTAAGCGTGACTTGGTACATCGTCGGGAAAGAAGGGTACGCTGAAGCATGTTGTTGACGGAATGTAGCCCGCAACGCATGAGCGTTTGCTTCTCGTGGTATACGCCCGCGGGTATCGTCGCTCCTTCGGCGGCGATGTTTGCGTCGGTCATACTGTAGTTGTCGATTTTCGATTTAAATCCTGCAATTTTTTCACAAAATATACATAATATTTGTGCATCTTGAACGAAATTTCGCACTCATCATGGCGTACCGGAGCTCGACGTCCGGCATGTGGGTGCCAGGCGTGAAGAAAGCTCAAATGTCCGACCGCGGAGAGGAGCAACTGCCTCCAGTCGTATCTGTCTCCAGCTTACCCATCGAAGTACGGGAGAAGGAGATCCTGTATGCCGTGGAAACGTCGTCGGTGGTGATCTTGGCCGGCGAGACCGGGAGCGGCAAGACCACTCAAACGCCACAGTACCTGTATCGCGCCAAGTTTGGCAAGATTGCCGTCACGCAGCCTCGCCGAATCGCCGCCATCACGGTGGCGGAACGTGTGGCCTCTGAAATGGGCGTTCGTATTGGCGGCGAGGTGCGCAATCAAATTCGCCCCGTTCCCATGCTCTCAACACCCCAATCACATGATGCTTTTGGGGTAGGTTGGGTACGCAGTCCGCTTCGAGGAGAAGTGGGACCCGGAGCGCACGGGCATCAAGTTCCTCACGGATGGGATGCTCGTGCGCGAGACGATGCTCGATCCGTTGCTGTCCCATTACAACGTCATCATGCTGGTACGACATCCCATGCCCATGTAGTGTCCTACCGCATTCCTTGTAGGACGAAGCCCACGAACGCAATTTGGAAACGGACATTTTGCTCGGGTTAATCAAGAAAATCCTGAAAAAGCGGCCGGACTTGCGCGTGGTACGTACAGTTCGTTCGTAGATAATTAATAAATGAATCTATTCATTTATTAATTTTACGATATAATAAATGATATATTCATTTTACGATATAATAAATAAATCATTTCATTTATTATATTAGATTGTGGCGTCGGCAACCCTCCACGTTGAGTCGTTTGTCCGGTTCTTCTCGTCCGTCAAGCACGACGCCAATGTCAAGCAACCGGTCGTGTCCATTGCCGTGCAGGTATTCATAGCAGCATTGAATACTACTACTAATTTTATATTTTTAAGAAATGTCATATTGTCCTCTAAAACGAGCTAAAATTTATCGATTGGTTGGACTGAATTCTATATGTACAAAAAATTCACACTAATTTCAGTCAAACTCGAATCCGACGTTTGAATGGTTGACGAGGGAATTTGATTGGCCGATTGATTTGTGTTGTGTGGGTTTTGATTGGTCAATTGATTATTGTATGCCGATTTGGTGCTGCCATTCATTCGATTGAGAGCGATACCTACCCCCACGTGCCCAGTTAAACACTGGATTTGGAGTGGATTGTTGTTATTGTGAATATTGAAAATTCGCTATAAACTTCCAAAATTCGCTATAAACTTCCAAAATTCGCCTGGTTTGTCGAATCAATATTGAATCACGCTGGATTTCTGATTGGTTGAATATACGTGTCTTTTCTGCAAGAGCCAATCAAAGTCACTCAAAAATGGATTAGCCAATCGCGTCGATGCGTGATTCGATTCGACGGGGTCTGGAAATTCGTATCAAATCCACAATATTTGCTATAAACTTTTAAAATTCGCTTGGTTTGTCGAATCAATATTAAATCTCGCTCGAGTTCTGGCTGACTATACTTGTCGTTTCTGTACGAGCCAATCAATCAAATTCACTCAAATTTGGATTAGCCAATAGCGTCGATTCGTGATTTGATTCGAGACCATTCGATTGAACGGAGTCTGGAAATCCGTATCGAATATACCACAATAACCTACCGCGTGATTTGTAGGGCCGTCAGTTCCCCGTCGATGTTTTGTACTTGCAGGAACCGGCAGCGAATTTCGAACAGAAAGCCATCGACACGGTGTTAGCCATCCACGAGCGCGAAGCCCCAGTAAAGAGAGATACATCCGTTATGTTGGCCCAAGTGTAAATGAATGGTAGGGCGACATATTGGTGTTTTTGCCTGGGCAAGACGAGATTGACCACGTCGTCCAGCGGTTGAGTCAGATGGCCAGTCGCACGCTGCTCCCGCTTGCGTTCTACGGGTCGCTTCCTGTGCACGTCCAACAAGCCGTGTTCGAGCTACCTCCGCCGCACATCCGCAAGGTCCGTCGTTAAGCTACCCTCTTCAAACTTCACAGGATCGCATTTGTCGTAGGTGATTGTGGCCACAACGATCGCCGAGACGTCGGTGACGATCCCGGGAGTCGTGTATGTCGTCGACTCGTGCTTTGTGAAACTACCGTTCTACAACCCTCTCACCGGCATCGAAGCCCTCGTGACCACGGTCGAGTCCAAAGCCGCCGCCAAGCAACGCGCCGGCCGCGCCGGACGGATGCGTCCTGGTCTGTTAGCTCTGTCGGCGCACCCTGTAGCTTCACACGTACTGTATGTACGTAGGCAAGTGCTTTCGACTGGTAACCGAAGCCACGTACCGCAAGAGCTTCCAAAAGCACACGATTCCTCAGATTCAGCGCACCAACTTGGCGCCGATTGTGCTGCATTTGCTCAGCATGGGCATTCAGGACATTGTGCACTTTGACTTTTTGTCGCCGCCGACGCCGGAAGCGTTGATTCGGGCGTTGGAAGTGCTGTACGTGTGTCCACATTGGTTTCTCGATTGATTGTATATAGTACTAGTAGTTATATTTGATACTATCATAAACTGTAGTAGTAATACGGACTCGATTTGTAGATCTATATGTATATTCGGTACTAGTACTCATTTGATAATGTGTATCTATCTATATATATATGTATTAGGTACTACTCAAATTTGACAATCTATATATATATATATGCATATATATTAGGTACTACTCAAATCTGATAATCAATATATATATATATGTATATCAATTAGGTACTCGTTGGGAGCCATCTCCAAGGACTGCCAATTGGTCGAGCCATTGGGGGCCCACATGGCAGAATTCCCCGTCGACCCGTTCATGTCCAAGATGTTGCTGTCGTCGTTCGAGTTTGGGTACGACTTATTAAAAGAGATGGAAATTGCTAAGCAGCGACATGTGTGTAGATGCACCGAAGAAGCGTTGACGATCGCGAGCATGTTGAGTGTGGACGATATCTTCATCCATCCACGATCGTCCAAAGAACGGCAGCTCAAGGTACTTGGTATCCCAGAAATATATATATATGAAGAATTATTACGAGAGTAGGTGAAAGAAGCAGTGGCTGGCTTTGCCCATCAGCAAGTACGTATAACTTAATTTGGACATTCATGCAAGTGAAATATTCACAGCGACCGAAACTACTAGGGCGACCATGTCACGTACTTGCACATTTACAAGGAATTTTTGGAAAACGACCTCAGTCGGTCGTGGTGCGACGAGCATTGCTTGCACCACCGCATCTTGATGCGGGCGACGGAAATTCGAAAACAATTGCATCGGTACGTATATATATATATATATATTATTGATTTGGTATGAATTTCCAGACCCCGTTCGATCGAATCACGCCGACCATACTGATCACGAATCGCTCCCATTGGTCAATCTGAAAGTACTTGTCGCTGATTGGCTACTTTTTTTTTTTCACTTTATACTTCGTCCTCTCTGTGGATTGGGGGGCGTGATTTTTGATCGGTTTCATGAATCGCGCAAAAATATAAATTTATCCGTTCCGTCTTATTGTGATTTGTTGGATACGAATGATAAATATATAACTATTTCTACTACATGTCCATAGATATGTGAAGCGGTTTGCAACGGCAGACAGGACGATTCAAAGCTGTGGCGACAACATTCAACCAGTCCTCCAATGTATCGTGGCGGGGTACTTTGCCAACGCGGCCAAATTGCACGGAAGCAGCACGTACAGGTAATAAATATTATATTTCGATATCTACTGGAAAACAACAACGTACAATATCAATTTGGATTCATAGATATAAAAAATAATATCACTGTCTTGCGTTTCCTCTCTAGAATGATTTAAGTATTGTTTTGAGCAACATATATATATTTGTAATATTGTTATTAATACCTTATCCTGGCATGATGTATTCTTTCAACTAGAACGATCAAGGATGGTCGCATTGTGCATGTGCACCCGACGTCCGTGTTGAATTCGTTCATTCGGTCGCCAGAGTGGGTCTTGTACCATCAAAGCGTGCTCACGGACAAGGAATATGTCCGGGAAATCTCGAGGTAAATCATCTCTTATTTAAAACAAATAGTTAATTAAAATGAATGGCTAACACTGGCGCTAGCATTGACCCGCGATGGTTGGTGACGGCTGCCCCCGAGTATTACCTTTGCAAAGACGTGAGTGCGGTCGTGTCTGGCAGTTCGGGGGCCGTGGGACTGCCCAAAGCTCCGCCTTCGACCGCGGCGGCGACGGACGCCAGCGGTCGCATCTTGTTTCGCCGCCCGACGACTCAAGCCACAGACAGCAAGAAACCAAAGATGCCTGTGCATATTGGCAAGAGCAAAGGCGGTCTTCGATCGCAGTTTTAACCCCCGATCGAGACAACGTCAAATAAGTATCAACAAGTCGCTTCGACTCCAACTCTACTCACTTGACAGCACTACAAGCGAGAATTGAACTTTAAAGTGAAGTATTCGAGTGCTAAGTAAGGTATAGCCCGTCTTCGTAGGTGGCTACGATTGTACTCGATCTTCTTGAGTGTGTTCTACTCAATATATATTCCGGTATGAATCGCCCAACTATCTCCACACGTTCGAAATATTATATACTAGTAGTATTAGTTTACCAATATATATGGGTGAGCTAAAATGAAAAGTATGAGTGGATGATCATAAGATTGATTGATGTTGTAACGTTACTATTAATAGTAATATATTATTACTATTAAAATGAAAAGTATGAGTGGATGATCATAAGATTGATTGATGTTGTAACGTTACTATTAATAGTAATATATTATTACTATTAATAGTAACGTTACAACATCAATCAATCTTATGATCATCCACTCATACTTTTCATTTTAGCCAATCATATGACTTTGTTCGATTTGGTGGCGATTACATTTGGGTACTCCCATTTCGAATCGAATGAACATTAATATTGTGAATTCGCTATAAACCTTTTTAAAATTCGTGTTGTTTGTTTCACTATTGAATATCACTGGAGTTCTGATTGGTTGAATAAACTTGTCCTTCCAATCACATCCATTCAAAAATAGCGTCGATTCGTGATGCTTCGAGTCGATTCGGCGGGGTCGGCTGGAATTTTGTACCGATAAATCCACAATATAAAGTGCAAAAGGTCTTTTTTATTCCCTACGACGACCGCCACACGACGGACCGACCGGCCATTTTTAAAATGATTTTCTACCTGGTTATATGTGGTTAAATCGTGATTTCCAAGAGCGCGACGCCCACGAGGCAGTAGAGCACGATGAGCATGGCGCCTTCGAGCCAGTTGCTCTTGCCGTCGGCCACGACCACGTACACAATCACACTCGACACGACGTACGTCATGGCTTCGAACGCATTGAACGCGAGCGTCATGGGCTCGTTCATGAGCCACCCCGCGAGCACGCACACGGGCACGACGAACAGCGCGATCTGCGTTGCACTGCCGATGGCCACGCCCATGGCCAGCTCCATGTTGTTCTTGAGCGCGACCTTGATGGCCGTGATGTGCTCGACGGCGTTGCCGACGATGGGGAGGAGGATGATGCCTACGAACGGTTTGGGGATGTCGGCGTTGATGGTGAACCCGTCCACGGACGACACGAGGAACTCTGAAAAGATGGACACGAGCAGCGTCATGACGAGCAAGACGGCGACGGACCCTTGGAGCGACAGCTCCGGCTCCTCTTCGTCGTCGTCCCGCTCGGCAAGGATCACGCGGTGGGTCACGAGCTGGTACAGCATGAGAAGGATGTACATGAGGATCAAGAAGAGGGCAGAGATGTGAGAGAGGCCGAGCACGGCATCGTCGTTGTTGGTCAAGAGGGAAGGCCCGACGGTGGACGAAGGTTGGCTGTACTGGTAGTACGACGGCACCAACATGGCGAAACTCGACAGAAACAACAGCGACATGTTCACGGACGCGCTCTGGGCACTGAACTCGGACTCCTTCGCCCCGCCAATGTGCCCCGCGATGAAGCACGACCCGAGCACGAGCAGCATGTTGGACAACATGGACCCGATGAGCGAGCTTTGGACGAGCGCGACTTCGCCGTTCCGGAGGGCGAAGATCGCGATGATCACTTCCACGGCGTTGCCGAACGTAGCGTTGACGAGCCCACCGATCGTGTCACCTGCGTGGAAGGCGAGGGCTTCCGTGGCGTCGCCGAGCATGCTTGCCAACGGAAGCATGGTGAGGAAGTTCAACACAAACACGGCAATGTCGCCCCATTCCGCAAGGTAGGACCACACTGCGAACGGCGCAAACACCAGAAACAGGTTCACGTACGATCCCACGAGGATGTTCCACACCGAGTGGCCAAATGACGGTGGCGTTGCAGTCGTCGTGACGGGAAGGCCGTCGACGACAAAGGTGGCAGTGGAGGGGGACACTGTCGGGGTCGCTTCCAAAAGCCGCGTGGCCTCATCGACGCCATCTTCTTGCTCCATGCTGGGCGTCCGCAAGAACTTGGACGCTTGTCGCTTGATCATCCTCGTGAGCAACAACGACACGGCTTGAAATGGACGTTTTCCGCGAGCGGTCGGCGACGGGCCACGTTGGGTGCGAATTCCCTTAATTCTATTGAGTACACTGGATATTTTGCACTCCCCAATCAATCTAATCGCCTTGATTTTGTATTTCACGGCAATTGTACTTTATCAAGGGAATACAACACAGTAATGCCAGGTGAATCTCTCATCGTAAATGACAATGGTCCAAATGATTGGCTAAAATACTGTCGAATATAGAAAATACACATCATGGATTGGTGCATTGTTTGACCAAGCAATCATACCGTACGAACAACGAGCCCATTGCTACTTGTGTATTGTGGTAGGTATCCCTGAAGGTTAAACTCATTAGTACATGATACACACAGTTAGTAGCTGTTGTTAACTCATACTAGTACTACGTAGTAATGTAGTAGTAGTAGTTACTAGAGTCGAGACTGATGAGCAAATGAACCGAGGTGAAGCAAGTAAAGTACCGGTTGCACTGTATTGTGGATTCGATACTATGAATTTCCAGACCCCGTTGAATCTCGCCGCCGACTCGAATCACGAATCGACGCTATTGGCTAATCCAATTTTGAGTAGATTTGATTGATTGGCTCTTCCGCAAGTAGATTCAACCAATCAAAACTCCGGCTTGATTCGAATTTTGGAAGTTTACAGCGAATTCACAATACTGTAAATCAAATCGATTAAAATAAACTGAAAAACCAGGGTGAAATAAAAGTAAATAATAACTGAAATTGGCACAATAATTTACAAATTGTTTGATAAAATTCACAACCCACTTGGTGTAGAATACAGAAATCGAAGTTTGAACATTATCCTTGGAGCGAGTGCCCACGATGGACCACATTGCGTACCAAGGCAGCACCATCTATGACGCTGCTCTCAAGGGAAACTTTCCGCTAGTCGTCCTGTTGTGGGGTATGGTCGCAGCCCAGCAATCGAGTCCGTTCACGCCCGACGAGCACAACAACTCGATCGTCCATTTTGCTGCGGCAGGTGGCAACGTCGAAATCTTGCACTTCTTCGCGCAGCAGGCCATGCTCGTGAGC
The DNA here is from genome assembly GCF_000520075.1 of Aphanomyces astaci. Classification (NCBI taxonomy): domain Eukaryota; phylum Oomycota; class Saprolegniomycetes; order Saprolegniales; family Verrucalvaceae; genus Aphanomyces; species Aphanomyces astaci. Next base: position 748,502 of record NW_009798272.1, on the reverse strand, counting down.
CCAAACGTCACGACCATCATGGATGCACTCAACAACAACGGTGAAACTCCACTCATTCGCGCGGCGCACGTCGGGAATTCCTTGGCGGTCAAAGTGCTCGTGGACATGGGTTGCAACATGATGCACCAAGACGCGAATGGGAACACTGCCGCTCATCACGCAGCACACGAAGGGCACTTGTGGACGCTGCATTACTTGCTGGAAGCGCAAGTGGTTACCGATACGGAGAGCGTTCGTGGCGGCCAATGCTGCATGAAGCGCGATGTTCTGCAATGGGCGTGCGAAGGAGGTACGCCCCCACGTCCATCTATCTCCATGCCATAGTAGAATCATTCGGTGTATGTGTAGGAAAAGAGCAAACGATAAACTACATCTTGAACCGAGGCCACAACCCCAACATTCCCGACATCGAGGTATTTGTATATAATGTCTTTCTTTTTCCCAATATTTGGACTTTTGTTCATATTCGCCAAATCTATCGATTGATTCATTGTACTGACTTTTGTAAAGATCGTCCAGTATCACACTAATTCCAATCACACACTAATTCGATGTTGAATTTTTCGAAGAGTGGGCTTTGATTGGCTAGTTGATTCATGAGTTTTGTGTTTTGATTGGTCGATTTTTTGATTCTCTGCCTTCGATTTGGTTATTCTGCTCATTGAGCACTCTAATTTCGAATCGAATCGAATGAACCAAGTACCATCCTCAATGGATTGGCATCGCAGGGTCGAACAGCTCTCCACCACGCCACGCTGGATGCAGACAAGGACTTGATCAAGAAACTCGTGTCGTATGGCGCCGAGACCAACGCGTCCGACGACCGCGGCCTCACGGCGCTCTCCACGGCCAACAACCTGGGCCGACACACGATCGTGAATATGCTTCTGCACACATCTCGTCTGTCCAATGACCTGAACCCGGTGCCCAAGGTTTGCTACTTAGTACGTGGCTAGTAGTGTACTAACAGTCATGGAATTGTACTAGTCGTTTGGCCACCGTCGACGCACAAGGCTTCACGTCATGGCACTGTATGCCGTCCTATGGGTCGCCTGTTTGAGTCTCAGCTACGTCGCGCCATGGTATGTTGTTTTCTCCACTTATTTTATTATATATATATTGCAAAAAGATATGGAATATATATTGCAAAGAAATAGGAATATATATTGCAAAAAGACATGCATTCATTGTTTGAAATGAACTTGTATATATTATATATTATATTATATATATAGAAGTATTATGAAATTCATGTATTTTTTTTGAGATTGTTAGAATTGGATCGAAACGACTGATGTGGGACTTAGGTATTTGTTCCTCCCGGGGCTGCTAGTGGCCATGGTTTTGTCCATGCGAAGCATGGCGAAGCGTAACCACAAACATTCCAAAGACCTCAAGACCAACATTCCGTTTCCGCCGCATGTCGCCCTCACGCTGGTGCGCCACACCCGCGGCTCGGTCTTTGGTAGGCAAAACACACACAATTATTCATGCAAATATCTCGTTCGATTGGATCGGTTGAACTTTATGTTTATATATTATTTTTTAAACGGTATTATCGTTTTAATATTATTGTTTTTCAGAAATCCAAGAAACTCAAGTCGAACTGCACCGTCTTCTGCAAGAAGAACGGCCGTTGCATCCCCTGGGGAAGGCCTGGCGGTGGTTAAAAGGGCAGCCGGAAGTGGCCATCGGACTCTGGCTCGGGTGGTTCATTGGGTTCTCCGCCTCTTTGGGCCATCGTGTGTACGTGGACATAGGTACCTACCTACCTACATTCCTACCTACCTACTTACGTACATTCTTCATCGTTTAGACGTGTTTATTTGTGTTTATAACACGTTCTACGTGGTATATTGTAGCTGCAGACACGTTGGGGTTTTGGAACGACCATGTTGTGGTTTTGGGGGTGTTGGTGTCGTTGGAATCGATTTGCATGGTCATGTGGATGGTCCTTATCACAGGGGATCCTGGCCAAGTCGCGACGGCCGATAAGGACTTTCCCGTGCTACTACAAAAAGCCGCCAACGGGTTTGATCCGCTCGAGCACTTGCACTGTATCACATGTTTGGTATGAAAAGACTTTCTACGATATACTGGTCTACGATGGTTCTTTAATGTTTTTTATCGTTTTGTAAGGGTGGTGGGTCTGGCTCACTTTTTCTGTCCAATTATATAGTTTTTTTAAACTTTTTTTTTTCATTTGGTAGTCATCATAGTTTCGACAGTCTGGATTAAAACAGGTTTCAAAAGACACTCGACGTCGATTCTCCGTTATGGCGGATTTTTTACGTGATATTTGGCCCCTAAAAGAAGAAGAATGCACCAATTGCTCCACATTTTGGATCGAGACAGCGAATTTATATACTATTGTTTGCCCCTTTGATTGCCAAACTATCATAGTTTTTGGCGTTGTTTTTTTTACATTTTTTATCGACGCACCTTGAATAATTCAATTTGGACTGTTTGAATTTGGGTATCGATATACATGTTTCATTTGGGTATGGATATATCTATCTATCTATACAGTACCTATATATTTATGTTATATATATATCTATATTTGTGTTATATATCTATATTTGTGTTATATATTTATATTTATGTTATATATCTATATCTATATTTGTGTTATATATCTATATTTTTATGTTATATATCAATATATCTAGGTGGCGAAACCAATCCGATCCAAACACTGTGCATCGTGTGGGATGTGCGTGGCTCGCATGGATCACCACTGCATCTGGATCAACACTTGCGTGGGGCTGCACAACCACCGGCTGTTTGTATTGTTTTTGATTGGGCACTGGGCCGTCTTGGCGCTGTATTTCACACTCGTTGTACTGTGTACGTCTATATATTCTGAAGAGTTTTTGTATCAAACAACTACTGAAATGTCTTGAATAGATCTCCAGTCCAAGCACTTGTATGTCGAGCAGTTGCTGCATACCGCCTTGCCTGAAGTGACCGTGGTGGGATGGGCACTGGTCAGTGGCTTGTTCCTTGCCAAGTTGCTGTGGGACCAACTCAAGGGCGTGGTATGTTAGTTGCCTTGTGTGCTAATGTTGTTATGGGTTGTCATGGTAGTTAGTATATTATTTCATGTGTGATTTCCTTGTAGATGCGCAATGTGACTGTGAACGAAGCCATCAACTGGAAGCGATACTCGTATCTAAACCGCGACGGGACGTTGGTGAATCCGTTTAATTTGGGCTGGCGAGCCAACGCAGCCGAGTTTTGGACTCGGTCCGTCGACTACTTGACTCTTATGACCGCCCCAGTTAAGACGACAACTCAACAGGATCAGTAATAACCCACCTCCACAAACTAATACAATGAATTCTCCTTCTATTGTAGTAATAACACACCTCCACAAACTAATACAATGAAATCTCCTACGTACATATCGATGGACTTGAGTGTTGCAGCTACTGTATACTGTACCGATAATGGTCACCGACTCATCCTTGCAACTATCCGTATACTAACTAGTAATGATACATGTAGTGACCAATTCAATTGCAGGTTAATCGCTTCAGTGACTTGACACTTGGATATAATACACCTCTTGGGGTATAATAAACCTCTTGGGGGCTTAGGCTGTGGCCGACTCGGTGGGGGACGCGTGGAGGGGCAGCGCTTGCTCCGTGTCCTTTTTCGGCTTTGGCTCGCCCAATTCAATGGCCTTTTCCTCCTTGGCAAACGGCGTCGACTGCCACAGCTCTTCAAATTCCTCGGGGGTGCCTACTGGGTCAATCGTGTCAATCGTGTCAATCGTGTCAATCCACTACTACTATTACTACTGCTATTACTAGACCCTACCAGTCGAACACTTGACTTCGTGCGTGCCCTTGTCGCTGTACTGTTCCCGATTCCACTTGGACAGCATCTTACGCCCGTTCACGTCTCGCGCGTGCATGGCCTTCAACCGCCCCGTGGAATCTTCATAGCGACGGCGGACGCTCTCCACACGACGCCCCTGTTATCACCAGCCATCCATCATCACATCAACTAGCTATAGGGGGAGCTACAAACACAACAACGTACGTCGCTGTCAACGAGGTAGGCGCTGCTGTACGAGTAGTTGGCATAGGGCAACGTCGTCGTCGTGTCCTTGGCGGCTTCTTTCGTGGCTTTGCCCTCGTATTCGTCGGGAAAGTCCTGGAAAAACTCGCGCTCCTCCTTCTCCAACTGCTCCAAGTTCCACCCCCACGGGATCAGCTTGAGCGATTTCATGAGCTGGCGCTCCAACTTGTCGCCCTCGAGCAGCGACTGCTCCAACGCCGCGGCGGGGTGCCAGTTGGACGGACGCAAGAGGTCCCACACACCCCGGCGCGGCGCAAAGGCCTTGGCGGTTGAATGCACTGCTCGGCGAAACATACCAAAACTACAAGTGGCCACTGAATGGGGGATTCTCACGGTCGCTCCAACTGCCCTCGTCCCACCAATGAAATAATCTCGCCGTTGGAGCATATACAGCGTGGGAAAGGGCGGGGGTGGTGGATGCTGCTCAACTGTCTGGAATAGATTGGCAAATAAATTTATATTGCTAGGGTGTTTACTTTTGCGCTCTTGTGCCACTGCAACCATCATCGTCAAGTAACTTAGTTTATTTACTGTTAACCGATCGACCTTGGTGTAGCGGAAAGCGTTCTCGCATAAAGGAATTGGCTTTCACAGTCTACGTAAGTTTCGTTAACTTCAAAAAATATCTAATACGCAAAGTACATCAAATCAGGCTTTGGATTACGTTGTAATTGTACAGTACTTGAAGCCCCTCCTTGGTTTTTGTTCTCGAGTTTGTGAGAAATTTCGTCGCATCGGTTAGCGCTTGTAAATTGTAGGCCAATAGAAAATAGGATAGAAAAAGGAAGGTAAAAAAAATTCGAAAAGTATAAATATAATATTAAATTGATTATATATTTATGACCAATCAAAGGTTCGGTTTATCCGAAAAAGTGCAGAAAGTACGGATAACCAGGACGCGGCGTTTGATTGGCTTGTGCTGGCATTGGAATTGAACGATTCATTGTTCGGCACGATGATGATGCTTCAGCTGTCCCGGCACTCTGCCACCGCCATGTTGCGTCGAGGCGCGTTGGCGGCACGCTTTTCCAGCGAGAGCATGGTGACCAAGACCACCTTCTCAGGTCCAGGACTGTCCGAATTCATTCGCAACTCCAAGGAAGAGACGACGGCACCTGTCGTTGTCGAAGAAAGCACCATGAACATGCCGTCTCGAATCACAGAGTTGTCCGAGATCGAGACCACGGTCCCGAAATCCTTCCACATCGAAACGTATGGGTGTCAAATGAACTCGTCGGACTCTGAGATCGTCCGCGCCATTTTGCTCAAGCATGGGTACGTACTACTGTACTACGCCTCCCGTTATCTACCGTTTACGATGACGATGCGCGTCCTAGGTACATTGACCAACCGTCCAGTGACGACGCCGACGTCGTGCTTCTAAACACGTGCGCCATCCGCGAGAATGCCGAGTCCAAGATCTGGCGCCGCCTCGAAGTGTTCAAGCAGAACAAGCTCAAGGCGCGCAAGCAGAAAAAAGGCACGCCGACTCAAACGGTGGGCGTGCTGGGCTGCATGGCCGAGCGGCTCAAGTCCAAGCTGCTCGAGTCCGACAAGATGGTCGACCTCGTTGTGGGCCCCGACGCGTACCGGGACCTGCCCAACCTCCTCGGCATCCTCACTCAGGGCGCCCAAGACACGGCCGTCAACGTCCAAGTACGTGGTTCTTGTCTGGGAATATATATATATATATATATATATACGCAAATCTTCCAAAAGGGATACTATATATATATATATATATATATATATATATACATATGTCTCCCTTTTGGAAGATTTGCGTGGATGATGAATATTTATGTTCATACTATTTATACCAATTCAGTGATATTATTTATATCAGTACATTAATATTAACGTATTGATTCTATTTATTAATATTGATACATTGATTCTATTTATAATATTGATACATTTATTCTATTATAATAGTAGATTAGTATGAATACATTGATTTTATTTATATCAGTACATAAAACATATATGTATTATTTATATCAGTACATTGATAATTAATATATTTATATATGAACGTCTAATTTGAATGAATCGTAGCTATCGCTGGACGAAACGTATGCCGACATTGCACCCGTCCGGTCCGACGATTCGAACCCGGCGGCGTTTGTGTCGATCATGCGAGGATGCAACAACATGTGCTCGTACTGCATCGTGCCATTCACACGAGGCCGCGAGCGGTAAATATATATATTTTTTCCCAATATATAAAAAGGATAACGAACCATCATTTTGGGATATCGTCGTACTCTTTGAATATGGCTTGTTAACGACTTTGGTGGTGCATAGGTCCCGCGACGTCCATTCGATCGTGGACAACGTCAAGGTGTTGCGCGACCAAGGCGTGAAGGAAGTGATGCTCCTGGGCCAAAACGTCAACTCGTATCATGACAAGCACACCCAAGGTACGTTTCTTGGCTTTATGCATCACGTTGAACAGGAACGAGGTTGGATATGCGAGCAAGTATGTGACGAAGTCGGCTATCGTTTAAATAGGCGCACAAGACGAAGGTCGGGCGTACGTGTCGGCCAGTGGCTTCACCAACATGTATAAAGCTCGTGATGCCCTGGTACGACACCAAAAATATAAGCATCTTCGATTCATTCGTGTGCTAGTGGATGTACATATATCTATCTATTCAGTCTATCTTTCAATTAATTGTGAAACCACATATATATATATATATATATATATCAAGGGCATCCATTTTCTACGTTTCGTAATATTTATATATATATATCGTAATATATATATATTTTTCGACAGGGCTACCGTTTTGTGGACTTGCTGGACCGGGTGTCGGCCGTGGACCCAGAGATTCGCATCCGCTTCACGTCGCCCCATCCAAAGGACTTTCCCGACGACGTCCTCCACCTTGTGAACGACCGGCCCAACATTTGCAAAGCGATCCACATGCCCGTGCAGCACGGTCATTCCGACGTACGTCGTACATGTTTAAGATGACGAGCCTCATCCACACACAAAAATACATTGTCACAGGTCCTTGCGCGTATGCGACGAGGGTACACCCGCGAGGCGTACTTGAATTTGGTCGACAACATGCGGCAAGTTCATATCCTATTGCATGGACCAGTCCAATAACGATGAATGGTTTTGATATTAGATCGATCATCCCTGGCATTTCGCTCAGCTCGGACTTTATTGCGGGGTTCTGCGACGAAACCGACGATGAGCACGAGGCCACGGTAGGTACTACATATACATCATCAAGGCGACGATCCTCTTGCTATCTTTTGCTTGGTTCTGCTTTGTGCGAATTTCTTGGCATGCCTTGAAAATGTATTTACGGCTGCTCTGTCGTAGCTTTCGCTGATGCGCCACGTCGCATACGATCACGCGTTCATGTTTGCATATTCGATGCGCGCCAAGACACACGCGGCCCACCGCATGGAAGACAACATGGTATGGTCTTTCTTTGACCCAAAATTTGGCTGACTTTTGTGCTGAATCGCCAAATCTATCGATCAATTATTCTTTGTACTGATATATTTTGTATGTAAAACGTTGTCCTGTGGTGTTTGATATCACACTAATTGAAGTCACACACTAATTCGACGTTGATGATGGTTTCCTGAAATCTGATTGGCTAAATATGGCTGCCGATGAGATTCTTGTGTACATTTGATTGGTTGTGTAGATTGTTCATTCTCCATGTCGATTCTCCAGTTTAAAATGAACACAACGTGGTATTGTGGTATATTCGATACGAATTTCCAGACCCCGTCGATATCGAATCACAAATCGACGCTATTGGCTACTCCATTTTTGAGTGGATTTGATTGGCTCGAAAGGACATATATATTCAACCAATCACAACTCCAGTGTGATTCAATATTGGATGGACAAACCAGGCGAATTTTAAAAGTTTAAAGCGAATATTCACAATACTACTGTCAGACTCCTTTCAATGTCAAGTGTTGTATGACTGGGCGTAGTCTTATTGTCCTTGCAGTCCAAACAAATGTTTGCCGTTTGGGTTTGTATGGACCAAGTGCCGTGTATGCGTGGTTGTGCGTTTTCCTTCACAGGAATATAAGAGTCTTACATACTAAAATGCTGACTAGTAGGATTTCTCGTGCATATATTTATTTATTTATTTGTCATTGGGCTTTAGATGATATGCATGGTTGTTGTTAAGAGTGAATTTGATTGGCCATACTATGATATGAGAGTTTTGGATTGGTCGATCGATTTTTATTATTATGTGTCCATGTTTTGGTGCTGCGGCTGCTCATTTCCGATGGAGATATATGCACCCCAATCTCGATACTACAATTGAATCCTTTGATTGTGTTTATTAGGAGGAAGCAACCAAGTTGAGACGCCTGGCCCAAGTGATTGACACGTACAACACTGTCGTGACAGCCAAAAACAAGGTGGAGGACCAAGGCCGGCTGCATATTGTGCTGGTCCAAGGCACGAGCAAGCGATCGGCGCTCAACCTCACGGGCCTTACCGATACAAGCAAACGATGTGTCTTTGCTGGTATGATGAAGCTGAAATTTAGACTGGGCAGCTGATGCAAGAATCGATTTGTGTCAGATTTGAAGCCGCTTATGTAGTGTATGATATACACATTGGACGATGACCATTTTGACTGGGCCAAATTATGTGGGTCAAACTATCCTATGATTGGTTGAAATGTCTCGTTCGTGAAGTTTGATTGGCTAGGATATTCTCAAATACACTTTGTCCATTTCCTTTAGAAGTCGTCCATATTGGACCAGATTTGACAATATAGATCCTCATGTGTGGATAAATACAGTATATATCTCTGTTAACTGGTACTCTGGATTGAAATGTGAAATGAACACGTTCGAAACACGACGATTTTCAAATTAACTTGAAGCATACTTTGTTTCATATATATTCTGGTTTGGATAAAGGAAGATGATGGGTGGGGGAGGGTAGACATGATGATTGAATCATTATATTGTATACTCAAGGGTAGTATAATTCATCACCTTATGGTCACTATACTATAGTTGAAGTAAGTTTAATGTTTCATTTTGAAGTGAACATTTTTCATGTTGCGATGTGAAACTGCACTTGTGAAATCTTATATTTCTGCATTTCACATTGACTGGAAATTCTTTCAAATTGAACGGGAAATGGTGTAGGCGGTCTTTTTTCTTTAATATTATTGCTGTATTCGGGGTTTTTGTCAAAACGATGCAAAAATTGAATCGACGTTCGGTAGATATTCCTGTGGTCCCGGAGGCTTCGATGGCGTGGAACCCTAGTACGCTGGACTTTGTACCGACCGATAGCACGGGTCCAAAGGTGGCGCTGCAGCGGGGCGACTACGCGCTTGTCCGCGTACATGAAGCAGGGCGACACACCCTGCATGCTACGCCCATTGCTCGCACGACGCTGTCTGAGATGCATCGCTTGGCGCCAGTGGGACTGCTGGGGTATATATATATATATATATTCGATTTTTTGTCGTAATGTGACAATGTAGGGCGCGACCGCACAACTTGGCTGCTCTTATGCTCTGACCAATAACAACGAAAGCGTAGAACGACCATCGTCGTGATTTTTTAAAATCGGGAATGTATATAATACAACTACCACTCGGAGCTTATTTGGACGAGTGTTGAACGATGATCTACTATATACAGTATAACCAACCAGAGGCCACTACTATTAATAGTCGAATATCTGCCAATCCTACTAATTGGACCAAACGGATGCAAAATCGATTTGGCGAAATTGAAGAACCAAAAGTCCAAATTTGAGTGAAAAGCAGCATAATATGAGCTCGCGTTTAGGTTGACGACGCCGCGGTAACTGCGTCCACTACCATGGCCACTACACAGCATTTTAGGAGAGACATGCATCGGTGCGGAGATGGACGAACAAGTGCGAGTGAGTGTACCGTAGTCCGCCTTGATGTGGCCGTGGACGGAACTCGACAGCCATCGCGCCTGCCTGGCTTGCAGGTCCGAGACATTCCAGTATTCGAGGTGTTGGCCCAATCCCTTTTTTCGACCCGCTGTGCACTGCAGGTTAAGCAACCAAGATCCAGTAGTCGGTAGGTATATATATATAGAACTGACAAGCAGCAGCAAAAGCCTCTCGTCAAAAGGATATTCTCGCTCGTACATCGTCAGCACATTCTCCATCCACTCCATGAGTTCCACCACAAACAAGTGCTGGTCCACCACTGGCTACGCAAACCCCACCACCTTATGGATTACCTCCCAGAGACTACGTGATCTTACCAATTGATCCAATACATCCGCGCACGTGCTCATGGCTCGCTGCATGTTCTCCACACGGTCGAAGAAGCCTTGGCTACAGAAGTCTAAGTGCCAGGGGAATGTGTAGCTGGCTGCTCACATGACTTGGGCGATGTAGGTGCTCGTCTTCTCTAAGGATTCAAAGTGGCGTTGTTGTAGCAGCACACGCACGTTGTCCATGCTGTCCAACACGCCATACTTGGTCCCTTTCTCGCTCATCACATGTGGCAATCGCTCCGCAATATTCACGAGAGATGAGAATCCTTGCTGCCCCTGGCGTTCCAGGACCTTGCACGCTTCGATCTGCTCATGATAATAGTGATGGTGGCATGCCTACCATGGTCGGCTTGGCTATACCTCTTCCAGAAATGACTTGTGGAGCTTTACCACTTGCCGCTTCTGCTTGTCGCTCATGTTTGTTATTGTGCTTGGCCAACAAGTGAGGTTATCCGGATATAACATCTGATTGGACAGGGACCTATCCGGAAAACCCTGTAGAATGAAACCGCCGTAACCGGCTATTGACAGTGAACGCATGGAGATATGGACGGCTTCACGGAACGGCAATGTCGACGCCGTGAAAGACCTGCTGGACGAAAGCAATGCAAATGTGCACAAAGTGCGATGGGTACAGTAGGCATATTACCTGTGATTTTGTGCTCTCGTGACCAGAATTGCAACCTCTAGTCGGGAGTCACGGCACTACATCGAGCCTGTGAAGGTGGGCACGTCGCCACCATTGAAGTCTTGCTCGATCGAGGAGCAAACATCAATGCTAGGAGCACATGGGTACGTCGATGTAGATTGAGATTGACCTTATCTACTAGTGCATACAATACTCCTACACCAGGGTTGGTATTCGCCATTGCACGTGGCCTGTCGCTATGGCCAAGAAGCCACCGTCAAGTACTTGCTAGTACGCGGCGCTGACTGGTCCATAAAAGACAAGGTATGGTCGAGAGAACAATCTCCCCGCACTATTTATTATGTAAACACTTACTTTAGCGCAAGTTGACGCCATTCAAATATGCTGTGCGGGCGGGGCATGCTTCCATGGCCCATCGCATCGATGAGGTTGATATCGACATGACGTGGCACGTTATACACCCAACACGGCGATTCGTAGTGGAATGCAGCGCGGTTAAAAGGTCCAAATTAACCGTCCAGGTCCAGGGCATACTCGGACATGACTTCCGTGTGTGACGCTTCGACGCTGGGTTGGGAGGATGAAGAGGGCGTCTTGCGCAGTTTCTGAAGGAGCAGCACCAGACAGACAACGATCACACACAGGACTAAGCACGCTGCCATCATGGCCACGGCACGGCTAGATAGCGAAGCTCGGATCTCTAGTTGTCGAATGAGCATAACGTCGTTATAGAGTCATACGCTCATGCGATCTGTATGTACCTCCCAAATCAACCCTTCGTACTTCGGGCAAGTGGTCAACGGATGGGCCGATGGCTGCATAGACGACGTCGGGTAGTAGCCATGCCAAACCAGCTAGAAATAGCGGAAATGTGGTGGCGAAGGCATGTGTCATCGAATATATACACCGCTCAAGAATGACGCAACGCTCGGGTTTAGAAGAAATGACCTAGTCGAATCTCGAACAAATTTCGATTTGTTACGATAAAACAACCATATTTCTTTGCGATGGTACTGGAACGTTTTACATAGAACGAACGTGAACGTTCTCTTTACGTTTCGTCTTGTCGTGTGGTTGAAAACCCCATTGAAAAACTGAACGGAGTCGACATACTTCGAGGTAGTATGTACTAATATGTGACAGGGTGGGTCGGGTTGGTTGAAACTATTTTCAAAAGTCTTTCGTTTCACCACACTCGCCACCACATGATGGTGGTTAAACCAGGCAAACAAATCCCGGTGGTTGAGCAGTGCAGAGGACCCTTGAGGCTGGCACTCGTTAGGTGGCCCAACGCTCGACCCTGATGGGACGCCTCGGCAGTCATGTAGACCACAATCACCAGCATGACTCCCCCCAGAGGGGGCGGGGGGGTTCTTTGATCGATGCTTGGCCAGCAACGCAGCCGCAGTCCCGTCCATTCGAAACGGGGGTCGAGGGTCCACTGGTACTTTTCTTAACGTTGAATTTGGTTTTTAGATGATCAGTAGCAATGTGTCTTTAGCGACATCTACCAACTGATATTGGTTGTATACTCCATCCATCAGCACCTTCAAACGCTGTCGCATGTACGCCATGGTCAGAGTACGCTGACTCTCCTTACTTGTGTCTGGGATCCATCGATACCTCGCAACTGATGTGTCAATCTGTTCATCAAAATCGATTCAATTGCCCCTTAAGGTGCGGTGGCGGCTATACAAAGTATTCGAGGTCGGATAGCGAGTTAGCAGTCTGTTTTTGGCTCGCTTGACAAAGGCTTCATGCCCGGCCGATATACTAATAATCACTTCTTTCAAATCGTCAGAGCTCTGCATCTCCACAGCAGCTTCGGTGCTGACCTCTTCAACTGCTGAAAGCTCGACGAACACGTGGAAAGTTCTGGGGGGTGATGGCGGCGACTACTCTCCAAACTGCTCTTGGTCATCCATGGTCCAAAACGGTCGCGTCACTTCGAATTCAGTGCTGGCACCATCCCGTAAAAAGACATCGACATCGCAGCCGTCCTGCAGCCACTCGCCATGCTTCCTACTCGTCAACTTTGCTCGGTGAACCTTGAAGTGACTCATCATGCACGATAACCACCTTCAGATCGTACACTTCCGTGCTACATGCGATCTTGACGGGAAACATAATTCCTTCGCTATGCACTTGAAGATACACTAGATAGTTTGCATTTGACAATAATAATGACGTAAAACCTGTTAGAATTCCCGAAATGTGGTTAGAGCGCTCTAAACAACCAAACAACACCACCGAGTTGCAAAAAGTCCCGACATTTTGCACTATAAACCGAGTCAACAAAAATCGAGTGGTGGTTTGGTTGGCCCGAAGACTGCGTTGGACTTGATTGTGGCATCGGTGGCAGAGCTATTTACCTGTAAGACAAAGGAGTGGATTCATGCCTTTCGTAGTTCAGTTGAATGACTTTGAAATGAAAACTGACCTCGGATCCTTCTTCCATCCCGCGCGCGATGGATCATTTCAAGGAATAATATGTGAGATTTTAGTACAAATCAACGGCCTGTGAACCGATACTAGTGTCACAAATCTCGCACTGCCGAGCAGAACATATCACTAAGATAGAGCTCAAATCAACATCACTCGAAGGCGAATGCTCCCATCGACTACTCACAGCCATCATATCGAACGTATCGGACATCGACGTCCTGTAATGTTCACTACTATTAGTGGTAGTGGCAGAAACAGAGGGAGCGTGAATGAAACAGGGGCCTTGGACGGGGTGCGTGGGAAGTGGCCGCGTATTTCGAACCAAGACGATATTCACACGCAAGTTTTGACTTTTCACTTTACTTCAGCCAAGTACATGGCAATATGCACTATGTAAGAAACCTTATGACAACAACGATTGATTTTGATAATTTCCCCATATCTAGCACATTGATCCTGCCATATTACGCCGTGTGATTGAGAAATGCCGTGAAAATCGCCAGGGCGGTGCGCGGCTGGTCTTGAGGCACCATGTGTCCAGCGTTGAACACTCGATAAAACACCAATAGGTCGTGCGCTCGTCGTTCCCCCACCTACGCAGCCGTACCCCATGCATTGCATTCTCCATCACGAAATCACGGTTAAGGTTGGCTGGTTTACCTGCACATGGTCGATGAAATGCGGTTGTAGAGGTGCACTTTTGTAGCCATGGGCGCCGTGCCAGTGCAGATGCTCGGGCCAGGCTTGGACGCCGCGCCAGTTGCACTGCAGATCGGCGTCGCCTGCCACGAGCACCACGGGCACTTTGGCGTTTAAGACTGTGTCCACATACGGGGCGTAGTTGGTCGCAATGTCTGTGGCAAAGTCAGTCATGACGTTGCCGTTCGACACGGAATACGACGGATGGTACGGGTGGACGCCGAGACGAGTTTGTACTCGAGCCTGGCTCAGAAACGCATCGATGGCAGTCATCTTGGCCGAGCACGACGAGACGTTGCAATCCTATACACGTGTTGCTTTGATGAGACCTACTGTAGGATATGACGGCGGGGGGGGGGTAGGTCATTGAACCTGTCGAATATCCAGCGAGTCGCGAGTGGTGTACTCGTTCACTTGCGATTGGAGGGCAATAAAGGCAAGGGTCGCGTTGGGGCAGACACTCGAGTCGTGTTGGCACGTCCGAGCCAAGTCCACCGCCGTTGTTTGCATGGTTTTGACAACCGAAAGCTGGTCATTGGGAACCAACGTCACGTTGTACGCGTTCTCAAATACCATGTCCAGTTCATGTTGGGCCTACGAGAATATATAGAGGTTCAGTAAACAGTCATGTGCAACGACATGGACGAATATGACACAAATCGTAAGACAAAAGTACAACCTGCACTTGCACGTTTGTGAGCCCGTTGACAATCAAAATGCCTTGCAAATTCAGCGCCTCAGACGATGGTTTGACGGCGTTTCCTTGGAGAATGGTGTGGGCGATCCCTGGAATGTAATGCCCAGCGTAGCTTTCGCCCGTGAGGTACAAGCGCCGGCGGTGCAACTCTGGATGTTGCGCCAGAAAATTCTCGAGAAAAGTGTGCACGTTCGGCCCCACTTGCGATGGGGGGGTGGGGGGGCCCTGGGAAAAGCCGACGTTGGCAGGCTGGTCGAGCCAAATGACGTTGGCGTGCGCATTCCACGCATGGGGATTGTCCTTGAGGGTCAACGTGTCCGGATCCAGCAGACACGGGCCGTTTTCAGCCAACAACCCAATTAGACTCGACGCCCCAGGGCCCCCGTTGAGCCACAATACGAGGGGATCCTTAGTTGGGTTGTCGCGAGACTCAAAGTACCAGTAAAAGTACTTGGTCGCGTTGGTGACTTGCAAGTACCCCGACAACTGCCGCACCGAGGCGTCGCAAAGGGGTTCTACCCTTGTGGACGAGAGGGAGGGCGTGGCAAACACGGTTGCTTGGGCCGTGAAGCCGACCCCAATGCACCCCGCCAAGGCCAAAAGAAGCGACCACCACGGCCATTTGGAGCGCTCTCGAATGTCCACGGCATCACCGTGCGGGGCATGCAGTGGCAGCGCTTGGTAGGATGTGGTTTGCTGGGGCTGGCGTAAGTGGGCATCCATGGGAAAAGTGGAATTTCAAACTAAGCTCGTCATTATGCAAAGTTGTGAAAAACGTATGCATGGACAGTGAGCAGCACCAAATCGGCAGTCAATCCATCGACCAATCCAAACCCAGATCACTAATCAAGTGGCCAATCAAATCCACTCTTCGACCATTTCACTATTGAATTAGTATGTGACTTTAATTAGTGTTGCACATAAAGTTACAAAATTCAGTGTAACGTTGACGTCAGTAGTATCGATACTTCCTCTGTCCCAGCGACACCAAAACTTCATTTTCTGACCAAATTTAATGAATCCTACCATATCTGAAAGATAATTAAAATATGAAGGTATTGCCTATTGGCTGCAACGCGAAAAACAACCAATTTCGTGCTGTAAATCGGGCATCAGAAAAAAATACAAAATAATGGAGGTTTATTATTGAATTATTCTGGGGCCTTGGTTGTTTTGGCCACCTGTGGTGGGTGTTGCATGGAATGGAGGGCAGATATAACTACCGCTTGAAGCTGCAATCCCTGGAAAAGTACCGTAAGTGACGCATTGGAACTCTATGCATGAATCTCACCAACCGCGTTTGATTTCTCGGGGTTCTTCACCGTGAACTCGACGCGCCAGCGGCGTGTGTTCATTGTGCCGAAGTCATCATGTTGTGGCCGTAAAATTTTGTTTTTGTAACAACTCCAGCCAATGATAGCATTGTATTTTTCAGATTAGCCAATCATATTCAAGTAAAGTGTCCACACTAATATGGAACAAATACATTTTGCATATGTCCGCAGTAATAATTTGGAACAGAGGAAGTACTAAGTAAAGCAGAGGAAGTTTCAGAATGCGCTTGACCAAATTGAATCAGTCATGTCTGGCCGTCAAGATGGATTGTACGAGGTGCCTCTTGTTGAGGCGATGGGTTGGACTCAAGATGCGTGGAGGTCTATGTCGCAGGCGACAGTGACGAACTGCTGGGCTAGGACTGGCATTCTTGACGATGACCTGTCCAGGTTTAGTGAATTGATGGGTGGATTGGTGGTTGACAGTGGTGTTTATTGTTAGTTGGTCGTTGAAGTTTTATATATTGCGTCATATTATCAAACGTCTCCGTTTCGATACGACTCCCTCCGTGTCACAATAAGTGCGCGACTCAGAAAAATAAAGTATACCTCCTCGTATAAAAATACAAAACACTCCAAGATCCTATAACGATATGCATTTATAAAGGTGTAACGATACAACTGTCCAATCATAACAATCAAAATGCATGTCTCAGGACCAATCACGCGTCGTACCGTGGCCTGGTGGCAGTTGTACTTGGCTGCGAGTGTTTGACTGAGGCCATTGGGAAGCCTGACCAAGTAGCTGCTGTTGCTGTGCAGCAGCACTTCACGGAGTATGGCCTCGCGCTCGCTGTTCGTCACGTTGCGCTATTTGACGGTCATTCCTGAATGTTTGTCATTATGAGTGTTTGTTTTATATAAAGTATTTTATTGATGTATTGAAATCATCACA
>NW_009798272.1:674531-719550 GCF_000520075.1 Aphanomyces astaci | reverse complement strand
TAGTAGTGACCAAGCCTCACGTTGGCCCCGAGCGCCCGGGAGGCTGTCTGCGCAAGCGCGGCCGTACAAGAGCGCGGATCTAAGCTTCTCACTTCACCGAATGATCTATCTTTTCTTCTTGTCGGGCAGCGGCAGGTAGGCCGCAGGCCGTGCCGCTCCCGGACGAGGCCTGTGTGCAATGACCTAGCATAATCCTAATTTACTCTCATCTCTACTAATTAGGATATGACCTAATATTAATGTTGGATGACGTCTGGATGACACATGATACTATCACGGATATTTGAAATCCATATAAATAATTCGAAGTATCAATCATTTCCAATCGGAGGTAAGTTAATAATTTAATTAAAAATCTTAAGTAAAATAATCTATTGCTATGAATAAAGGTAAAATTAAAATAACTATTTTTAAAAGAATATTTAACATAATTTATTTTCAACTCATCCTACTGTACGTATTAATACTACTGTACTACGTAGTAGTACTGAATATATTCAAACAACAAATCTTTTTTTTGATTATCATCTTATAGCCATCCATGTATATGTACACTGTATTCATTCTACTATTTACAAGGACAAGCGGTTCATGTCGCTCGAGACTCTCCACATTTCCTCGATGGGGCCGAGCTCGCTGAGGTTGATATCCGAGACGGAAATGCGCGGAATGTCCCCGCCCATGGGAGCGACGTCGGCGGGCGGCATGAAATCGGCATGATTGTCACCTTGTCGCATACGGCGCGCGGCGGCGGCCCTGGCCGCGTCCATATTGACCGGCAGTCGAGGTCTCTTGTGGTCGGGGTCTGCTGCTGCATTGTCCGAACGAGGGGTCGAAGAAGCGGCGCGATTGTTGGCAAAGGACGCCGCCACATTGATAGCAGAAGGGGCCGGCGGGTGTCTGTCCTTGGGGGCCTGGCTTTGGGCGAACGACGCGGCAAAGTTGAGCGCTGCGGCCGCCGGGCGGGGATGAGTCGCCGCAAACTCGCTGGACGGTAGCGGCGTGTTGAGAGACTGGACAAAGCTCGACACCAATGAATGCCTCGGGGACGCAAACGACGCTGCGACACCGTTCGAGGGGGTAGTGCTGCTGCTGCCGTTCTCGTCGGGCAGGTGAAACGACGTCGGTTCCGCCTTCATCGAGGGTGGTGGTGGTGGTAGTGGAGATGGTTGCTGCTGCTGGTGATGTTGTTGCTGTTGATGGAGGTTGTGGGCATTTGGATGAAACATTGCGTCGGGGGGTAGGGGGGTCGACTGCGCCGGCGGCGGGTACGGGGTGGGCTGGTAACCAGTGGACGTTGGAGTGGCACCGCCGTTCGTTGGACGGCCATATCCAGAGTGGGGGGAGTGGTGGTTAAAGTACGCATTGAATGACTCGGGGGGGGGTTGTTGAAGATAAGACGGGGGAGCGTTCATCTTTTGGAGGAAGGATGCATTGTACGACGACGACTGAAAGCTCGGTGGAGTGTGGGGGGGGGCCATCTGATGCATTTGCATTTGGGGTGGGTGATGCGACTGCTGCTGATGCTGTTGGGGATACGCCGACTGGAACACGTCTCTTGGAGGGGGCTGATGATACCCTTCATTTCCCCCGTGTGGCGTATGTGACATCGTTTGATGATGATGGTACTGCTGCCCATGTTGCTTGTACTGGTCGTCCAGGACATGGTGGTGCGGCGATTGCTGCTGTTGATGTTGCGGGTACCCTCCTCCTTGTAGAGTCATGTGGTACGAAGGAGCGCCGTTGGGGTGGCCCATCACATGATGGTCATACACTTTGCCGTCCTTTTCCGCCTGCTGGGCGGCTTTGCGGTTGCGGCTACTCACAGGTTTACGTTTAAAATATTGCGATTGAAATCTCATATGTTGCAATGATGAAAAAATATGGAGTACCCCGATTTCGTGCGGCACAACGACTTCCACCGGATTTTCACGGCGTCTTCAGTACGTCCTGGCAACATGGCGGCGATGGCCGACCACCGATTCCCAATGCGCTGCTGGGCTTCGATGATGATTTGATCTTCTTCCATGGAGTAGTCTCTGCTCACACAAGGAACAAAGCATGCACACATGAGTCTCACGTTGCCCAAGCGTCGTCGATCGGACGCGATGTATGCTGCAGTTTATGGATACCTTACCCTCGAATGATGTTGGGGTCCAAATGATTGTACCAGCGCTCGCGGCATTGCTTGGACGTGCGTCCAGGAATCCGCGCCGCGACTTGGCCCCAATTCTTGCGACCTTCGGCGACCAACTGACGCAGCACGTCGTCTTCGTCGGGTCGCCAGTGGCCCTTGATTAGGCCCGGCGCGAGCACTTTGGTCCACCGCTGCAGACACTGCGTGTGGTTGCGCCCCGGGACGATCTCGGCGATGGACTTCCAATTGCGTTCGCCGTGGGTGTCCACCGCCTGGCGCAGCATTTCGTCTTCCTCGGTCGTCCACCGCATTGGGATGGCTTTACCTACCATGGCATCAGACGGTAACAAACACAGGTGTAGACACACGTACCTTGCGTCTGCAGCAGTTTGCGGACACTGCCTTGGGGCAGCGCCACGCGACCAGACGCGGTAATCCCCATAACGTCCTGCTGCTTTTGACGCGGAATGCCTTTGATTTCTTTGGGCATTTGGTATGGCACTTTCCTGTTGCCCACGAGATCATTAGTACTCCATGAACGAAAACAACTTTCAACGTACGGTGTCGATGGTGCTACACTGCTGTCCTTCTTCCCATCCGCAAATAACACCTTGCCAAGGTCCGAGATGGACTGTCGCGAATCCATATCGATCGGGAACGAGTCCACGAACTCGTGCATGATCGAACCGATGGAATCTCGCGTGGTGTTTCCATTTGTGGTTGTCGCTGCCCTGGGTGTCGACGGCGTGCCGCTGCCGCCCGCGGGTTCGCCTGTGGGAGCCATTTCGAATTGGAAATTGAGTTGGCGGTAAATAATTTTTAATCATCCATACATATACCAAGTGTAATACTGCAAGAGAAAAAAAGTACAATTTGCTGGTCTTGATTTGGAAAGCTGATAGCAAACGTTTTTAACTTTTATAAAACGTCTTCTAAACGTCTTTAAAGTTCAACCTGAAATGTACTAATGCTAACCAATAACCTCACTGTTAACGTCCAAGCGGACCTCCGTTCCACATGACGCAACAATATGGGGCAAGAAACTCATACTGTGAGACCACATTGAGTTCCTTTGCGCTACTTAGCTTCAACAGCTGCGCATTACTGGGCTACTCTAGCTTCAGTGTGATTTGTACGGGAGCAGCTTATGAAGCAATATTAATACCGTAGTAGTAACTGCCTGCTTGACATCCCTTAAATTTGCAGTGGTGCAGTGTTCGAAACAAATATAAAACGGAATTCTAAACATTGCCGTCTGAGTTCCATGCGCTGGATGTTCTTTCTGCGGACTGAAAGAGCCAGCTCCGATTACGTACATAATGCTATTTGATTGGTCATAAAGGCGTCATGTACTCCGGATATATCAACCTATTACCTTCTGACCACAAGCGTCAAGCTTCTGGTGACGTACATGGCGCAGGCATTCCAGTTAAACTCACAGTGTCAAAGCAGTACTAAGGTAATACTATACGTATAGTACTACGTAGCAACGCTAGCCGACCGGTCGCCTCCCACAAGTATTTTATCCCATTGAAAAGTGTGCTTCCCACTGATCGCATGTATAACATGCAATTGCGTTGGCTGTTCATGAGTCATTGGATGCCCTTCCGTGTACTATTCGTTAATAAAACGCGGCTCTGCTATGGATCGCTGCAGAGGCACTGACAGCTAGCTTATGGTTTTTTGAAACTGGCGATGAAGAATAGTGTTGTAAATACTGCGAGTACTACCCAGTTGGCAGCCAATCAGAATCATGAAACGACGATAATTGGACAAAATTAGGACTCAGGTAAATAATACCTTTAGCATTTAGTATTTGCTTTCGTTGACAATTGATGTAATCTCATAATTAAAGAGAATTCTACATTCAATACCCTGTACACTTTATAAATATTACTATTAAGAGGTTCTGAGAATTTCGGTGCTCAAATCTGGCATACATTATTCAAGTCAAACATGTGGGAGGAATTTACATTTACAAGGAAAATTGGAGAATTGAGAAATTCGCCAAGCAAAGCAATCCGGGCGGAAATAATAATACACACCTTACGATGGAAATCATTTCAGCCAATGCAATCGCGATTCTACATAATAGTTTCAACCAATCATATTGCAGAATCACAAAAGCGCATCTTGTGTCATCATGGTCGGTGGCATCTCCATGCAAGGCATCACGACAGTGGGTATCATCGGCGCTGGATTGCTAGGAAGGTACAAAGCCACCTCCTGTACTAGTTCTTTCTTGGCACCACTGGAATATGCGTAGTGCCATCGCATTTGATCTGGCGATGCATGGCGTGAAAGTGGTCCTGTTCGACCGCGACCCAACGATCACGACGCCGGACGCCCTTCGACACGCCAGCTATGCCGTCCTGCAGCCATTGTGGCGACTGGGATACATCCCTCAAATCATGGTGGGCAATGCTGTCAAGAACATCCGCGGGGTCCATACGCTGGAAGGAGTGGCGGAGCATGCGCCGCAGTTGATCATCGAAGCGATTCCGGAAGATTTGGCATTGAAGAAGAGCCTTCTCCGTGAACTGGAGAGACTGACCCCTCCCACGACCATCTTGGGCACCTCTAGCATATCGTTGAACGTGAACGACATTGCTGCAGGATGCCTCCGCCCGGCCAACTTCCTCGGCATTCGCTTCATGCATCCGTGCGTGCTCATTCCGTTTGTGGAACTCACGGCCTCTGCGAGCACAGACCCCGAAACGCTGCTTCGCGTGCAAAGTTACTTGAGCACAGTGCACAAAATATGCAGCACTGGACCCACGCGACGGGTCCTCAATGTACGTGTGTCATGGAAACTCAAGAGCAATCTCCAAAAAAGGCCATTTAACTAACAATAGTTTGTTGATGGCGTTAGAAATCCGATGTCAACTCGTATCAACTGGAGCATGCGAAGGCGTTGGGCTTCTACCACGAGTCCCTGCCCATGGCCAAACCCGTCCCTGCAGCATCCCTTGGCCACCGTCACGCGCATTGAGTAAGAGTCTGTCTAGTCGATTCAACGATAACAATACACTACAATTGACTTTGCACAAAAAGGGCAATTATATAAATAATGGACGACTGCCAAAAATCTCGCAAACGAAAATAAGCTACGGTACAGTAGTCAAATTCTTCCGGATAGAAGAATTTTGAGGCAAACCCAAATTCATTTCGTTCTAGAAATATCAATTTATAGAGGCTTTGATGTATTAATTTGCATATATTTTGCACCAGACTACATACATATACGAGAGATTGATCTTTCGTGTGGAGGGTTTTATTTTATTATTATTACAAAAGAAAAAGTATGTAATAACGTTACTAATAAAATAAAGCCCTCCACAAAATTGTAGGACAAACTCAGTATTCGCAAGTTTGGGTGCACAAACTGCAAAAATAGCAAAATATATGCAAATTAATACATCACAATCTGTATTTCCTGAACGAAATCAATTTGGGCTTGCCCCAAAACCTTGTACGTCAATGTGAACTTGTACAGTATTATCTCCATTAACTACATACACGTAGTAGTAGTGTACTACGAATGATTGCTTTGGCCGTCGAGGGCGGCCTGCTTGTAGTGTACTACAGTAGAAGACCACAAACACGGTTCGTCGGTGGGGACTAAAACTCCAGGAGCATCTTACTGGATCGGATGGAATCCGACAATGCGATGTCATGTCAGGGCGTGCGCTAGAGGAATTCCATCGGATCGCCCCCTCGTCCAGCTTGAAATACTCGAGCATCGCCCCGCTCAACTTGCATCGTCGACCCATCGCCATGAATATTCCCGTGAGAGCATCAAGTACACACGGCGAAAGAGTTGGCCCACGTAGTCATTCACTTTCGTCTCGAACAGCTTGGTTGGCAACGCCCATAGTGTACATGCTGTGAATCAGCTCGTTTAGAGGAATCTCTTACTTCGAAGTACTACTGTAGTTGTAGCAGGAAGAAAGCCGTTGAGAAAGGAATAAAACTCACCTGACTGCACACCACATCACATATGTGACAAAGTGTTGAGTAGAATTCGAAGTCTGTGGCATTTCACCTTTCTACACACACCACGCCTGGTATAGCATTTCTTGGCCCAGCGACGGAAAGTGTCATAGTAAGGGTATTTAAAAGCTAGCCATGGCTAACCGTGTCACATGCGACGATAATCCAACGGTGGTGGGGGGGGTTCAGTCCAACAAGACATCCATACTATTGTCCTCGTTACTGTAGTTTTCGTTCAGTAACTAGCTCTATTTAAGACAGCGCGATTGTAGTAAGCTGCATGCGTTGCCGAGTACCGATGGTTTGCGGGTAGAGTCGTGTGCGGTCATGCTTGCTTGGAGTGTTGCGGCGGGTGGACAACGCTGTCGACAAAGGAAGGAAATGCAGCCTCGTCCACGTCTGGATAAGGTTCGAGGGTGTTCAGATCCACCGCCTTGAGGCAGGAAGCAAGCAGGGTGCACGTGGTGGCCACCAAGTGGTGCCTCTCAGCCAACGCCCCGGCAAGTTCTTCTTGATGGTTGTCCATGAGTTGCGAGTTGGGAATGACGATCAGGTGTTTGCGCTCCACGAGGGTGTCCATGATTGATCCTGCACCGGCATGACTAATCACGAGCGACGCTCGTCGAATGTCGTCCTTGTACGCAGCATTGAACCGATAGAAGGACGTCGAGAGAGTGCCGTTGAGGGCACGAGGCTCGTATGTGCCACGACCGATCTGGAACAGGATTTTGTCGTATCCCTTCTCCTTGAGTATCGTGCGCACCTCGTCTGCGTCCACAGCCACAACCATGTCATCAAAGCTTGTCGTTCCCACGGTCACAAACACCATCTTTGTCCCCATGTTGCGCGTTTGTCCAAGTTGTCCGGATAATTTGTGGCACTGCTTCCGAATACTTCGACGAAAAAATATATCTTTGGAGAAGAATAAAAGTGGAGAAAATGTTTTTTACCCAGTCGCAAAATCAAATTAACTGTAAATCGCCCCAAATCCAAATTGCCCTGCGCAGCAGAACTGAGGGTGCACACACACCGCCAGGCGAAATGTTGGACTGGCTGGCACGCTTTGCCGTCATACTATTGGCACCCTCATCACAAAGTTAATTCATGAGCAGAATGTGAAAAATATCTTTTGGAAACTACCAAACAACAACTGCAATCTCCAAAAACGTACTTAAGTAAGTTGAACCAAGAATGTTGTTTGATTGCATTTACGGTCGGATATCAACTGGAGCATGCCAACGCGTTGGGCTTCTAACCATGACACCCTTCCCCAGTCCGTTCGACGGCCACGTCCAATGGCCACTGTTGTGCACATTGAGCCTCTTTCCCACTAGAAATCCATCGAGGTAACGCCATCGTGAACACTTGTATATTTCCATCCACCGTAGCTTTGGCTTGTAGGCCGCCACATGGTTGTTCGTCAGTGGGGTTAAATCCAAGGCGTCCACCCTTCGTACATCTGGCACAGGTTGTCCACGCTGGTCGCTTCTTGGATGAGCCATTGCACTTGTTGCTCCACGGATAGATGCGACGCTTCCCCGTCTAGCTTTTGCTTGACCCGATGCAGAACTTGGAGGCCACATGCGTTGCGCGCTTGCACTTGGTTGTTTGGGGCGGTTATAGCAGCCGCAGCAGCATCAACAGATGAAACGGCCACGTCATCGTCGTCGTCGCTTTCGTCAGTGACACTGTCATCGTCGCCACTACTGCTGTCGCTGTCGTGGGAGGCAGCAGCAACCACCACCACCGCCCCCCCCTCGTCCTTGTCGGTGGATCGTTCGTGGGTGGACAACGATGTTGCAAGGTCGGCAATGTCAAAAAATAGCCCAACCACCGTCTCCATAGCTTGTCGAATCGGCCTCATCTCGGATGACACTTGAATCACCTGTTGAATCGCGTTCAACACTGTCATCGGGTCGTCCGTCGAGAGAGTGGCTAGTGACTTGTCCTGGCGAGGCTTGCTAGAGTTACCACGCACCACCGACGCCATGGTCGTAGCAGGCGCCGATGCTACTGCCGCCGCCACCTTGATTTCCGAACATTGTTGTGCAAAGTCATCGCACGTCTGCATGACGGCAGTGTATTTGGCGTGGAGATTTGCACTCGTGGCTTCGTACACACTCACCGCGGCCTGCAACTCGCCCAGCTCGGGGGTGCGTTTGGTGCTTTTTGATAGGATTTTCACCAATCGTTCGTTTTCCCACAGCACCGCCGCCGACTTCGCCTTGTCCGTGTCGAGCAACGCCGCCACAGCCTGTGCCAACGCAAGCAACGGACTGGCCACGTCATCCCTGATTTCCAGCCAATGGGCCACCAGCGACTGGCGAACGCGCGTTGCTTGCGACATTGCTTGGCCCAAGGCTTGTTGCACAGCTCGCCGCTGGTCCGATGACGTTATCGATCGACGGGTGTGGGTGGTCCACGCTGTTTGAGCCTGGACAAATGTCGAGAGCACGCGGTGGCCTTCCGCGTCCACCGCGCGACACGTGGCGCTCTTGCTGTCTCGAAATGTCGACTCGACGTATTCTATCCACCGCCCTATCGCCGAGAATGATTGGACGCCGTGCGTGGCCGTCAACGATTGGTCCACAGCGTGCGAAATGCGACGGTGTGTATCGTCGGACGTGGCATGTCTTGTCAAGGCCAACGCGGTTGGAGCTAGCAACGTTTCAAGCAACTGCTCGTGTTGGGCCAGGGTCGTGGCGGTTTCGTCGTTGTCTTTCATGTGTGGAAGTAGCGCGAGGAGGCGGGACCTGTCCACGGCATCGCCCTGGTCGCTCACATTCCACCACGCAGCCAGAGCATCCAGTTGATCTCGATGGGCTTCCAACGCTTGGGTCCATGCCGCGAGTTGGGTTTGTTGCGCTTGTTCAATGGATGCGGTCGCAACTGCCGCCATCGTGTCGACGAGTTGGTCCAGTTGCAACCTTGACGCTAGGGACGAGCCAAAGTCTCTCGGCGCATCCAACGGCATGACTCGCTGGACTTCGGCCTCGAGTTGGTCGGCCGAGATTATGGTGGGGGTGGTGGCGTCACTCGGCTGAAATGTCCACGCCTGCACGCATATGTCGGTGTGCAGACAGGCATCGAGCGCGACGGACGCGGCAGCCAACACCGACGCTGCCTGGGCTGTTAAGTAGGATCCTACTACATGTGGAGGCTGTTGGTCTACTGCGACCATCCGTGCGATGGTGGCCAGAGTGTCCAACCAGTAGTACTGCGTCGCCTCCACATTGCCATCTCGAGTGAGGGCGATGTCAGCGGCACACATAGCGTTCAGACACTGGCGAAGGGAGGGTAAACCAGGGAGGTCCCATATCGCAACAGGGCGATGGGTGGGAACTTCCAAACCAGTGGTTTGCGACAGGGTGGTCACTGGGACGTCGTCGTATACCCACCCAAACGAGTCGAGCAGGGCAGACCAGCACGGTAGCGCATATGCCTGGTCCAACGACGTTCGGAACGCTTCCACAACGGACGTAGCAGACGTTCCGTACGCCAGCCGTGGGAAATACTCGTACACAAGATGTAGCGCACATCGAATCGCGAGGCAAAAGTTGTGGAGCGGGATCAAGGCCGGGATGACCTGAGATGGCCTAGTGTCGGGATGGAGAAGCCACTCGTCCAGAGGCAAGTAGCGGAACGACGTGCCCTTGGGCATGTTTCCCACCTCGAACAGCCACTGCGCCGACCGCACCCGAAGGGCCAACTGGTCCACGGACAAGTCTGTACTACTTTGTAGGCGGCGCCAGTGGTCCGCAACGGCCACTTTAAGCACTCGTTTGAGCTGGGCATTCGACAGTTTCCACGTCGTTTTGAGCTCAGACAGGGCGTGGGTCAGTGCATTCAACTGACTGTGCGCCCCTGTCGTGTCTAGGTCGTTGATTCCGACTGCCAATTGCGGCATCTCTCGACGAGGAGCAGTTGCAACACCATCCAGACATTGTCGCAGACGGGTATCTTCCTCGGCCAATTGAACCACTTGGTGCACATCAAACTTCCCATCGCTGGCCCTGGCTTGGTCCACCCAGTCGATCCACTGGTCATACACCGTGGGGCCCCGAAGAGACCCATACAACTGGGGTCGTTTGCGTTCGTACCAGGACAGAGCCGGTTGGACTTTGGAAACTGATCGCAAGAAAGCGATCAACGCGTCCGTGGCCTTGTCCAGGGCGTGGCAGTTTTGTTCCAGGGATCGATCGGCCAAGTTGAGGGCGATGTACAAGTCCGTGAAGGACATTGCCGTTGGAGCAAACGAGGCCAACGCTGGCAGCCCCAAGTCGGGCAGGTCTAGCCATTGGCGGACACCGCCTTTCCGACCTTGACATTCGTCGAAAAAGTGGTCGAGCTCGTCCTTGGCGTGCATGTACACTTGTTCGAGTTGCTCGTGATGTGACGTGGCCTCGTCACCCTCGACCTCCTCCAACAACTGGGCCAATTGCTTGTGCAATTCGTTTTGGGTGGCTTGCAAAGTGCAAAGTTGGTCGTGGAGCCCTGTCACAGGTCCCACGGCACGGACCAGGTCACTTGTCAAGTCTTCCACGACCTGCCACGTGTGCATGACGTGTGCAAGCGCGGCGTTGGCTTCGGCCCTGCGCTCTTGTGCTCGGCTCGAAAACAACGCCAATTGCACGTTCATTTCCATGCGCCACAGTTTCTTGGGCGTTGGCCCTACGTACCCCCGACATAACCCCTCGTTTAGAAGTACACCCCATCACATATATATAATATATATATAGAACTATACCATCTTTCCAGTCGACCAGGGGGTCGTACACAAACGCTTCAAGCAACGCCAAGGTGGTTTCCTTGGCTTTCGACGTGCGGATCACTCGCAATGTCGTCTCCATGCTGTGGCGGAAGCGGCCGGCCGTGCCCGTGAGCCCCAGCGCGCCCAGCACGATCGACGTGAGCCGAAACGGCACCACTTCAGGCACTTTGAGTTTTTTGCCCTTGTCAAAACACACATTGTAATCGATGTGCACGAGGTCTCCGCTGTGGCACAAGAGCATGTTGTCCAAGTGACGATCCCCCAGACCAATGACATAGCCCACAACCGACATGACGGCCACACTGCGGCAAAACCGAGTCGACTTTGCCCCAAACTCTTGCAACGACGCACTCCGACGCATCAACTCTTGTAGCAGCACGTTCGTTTTCGGATGTTCGTTGACCAAGTCAGTGTACACTTGGCGCAGCGTTGTGAGTGGCCAGTGGGGGCGTCCGGACGGTGTCACATTCGTGATCCCGTGCTGTTTCAACTTTGCGTAAAACGGCGCAGTGGGCGCAGCTGCGACAGAGTTCACGTCGGTACTGGCGGTGGTGGTGGAAGAAGGGCCAGTTGTGGCCGCCGCCGTGTAAATCTGAAACAGCGGCGTGACATGCCGCACCATTTGAATCAACCCGACGTCGTTTGCTAGCGGAATGACATTGTAATGACGTGCAGACAAGTCGTAGTGCTTCGCTTGCTTGTCCGAGCCAAGGCAGCCGTTCACGGTGGCCAGCAACTGCATGATCCGCTCGTCCAGGTGTAAATCTTCACGCGCTTTCAACAGGTACCGGTGCGAGACCCCATCCGATCCGACCAACTCGAAGCACTTTGGCTTGGTTTTCGTCGCTAGAATTTGCACGTCAGGGGCCACGCGGTGGATCTGCAGTGTCGGCATGCCCGGCATGTGCACCAACGACGATTCCCACGACGCCAAGACGGGCGAAATCGACGCCATTTGCAGACTCGACCGGCGTTGACAGGCGTTCAGTCGCTTTAGAATGTCTTCAAACGGACTCCACAAACATTGCACCCACGGATTCGCCAGTCTGGATGACAGAGTGTGGGTGGGTTGAGATTGAGAAGGGCGTAGCAACTGCAGCGCTAGGTCGTCATTTGGGTCCAAACAGCGCTGAAACGTCGACAGCGCCGAGGTAATCAATGGTCCAAAATGATGCGCAAACCAATGTTCATGCGGAGTCTGCGACGTGGTTTCAATCGTGTCCTTTGCCAACGTGGCCAGGGCCAACAACACTGGCTTCATCATCGCGACAAACTTGCGCTGGGCCAGCGCTCGCTTTTCATTGTCAGGCAAAAACGCATTCCTTTCAACCCTCGTGGCTTCCTTTTCAAGTGTATGACTACGTCGGGCGACATCTGTCGACAATTTCGACAGCAGCGACACCCACGCTTCGTCCCACAGCAGCGAAATGCGACGGAGTTCAGCAATCAATAGACGCACTTGACCCACAAGGTCGGAATCGAGTGCCTACGAATGAATGAATATGAGTTGTTAATGTCTATTCATTTCGAAATGGGAGGGGGGTGCTCGAATCGAACGGCCGACAATCCATCGGAACCAATCAAAAACCAAAACAGTACTCGAAGTGGCCAATCAAGTTGTCGCTTCAACCATACTTGTGTGTGACACGGGTCAAATTTTGACAGTCAAATCAAGTCCATACAATCGATCGATCGATGGCTATCGCAAATGCGCAGCACACACACAAAAAATCCAAGATTTGGCTGAAAATTACAACATGTACAGCAATGTGGTCGTAACGGGTGATTGATTGATTTTACCTCGGTCAGTTTCGTGGACTCGACCACTGCGGGGTACACTATCAAATGCGGATTCTGCGCGGCAAGGCGCAACAAGATGGCTTCCACCCGCGCGGCCGCGTTGGAGTCGGGATGTGCTAGCCGGGATAGCAGTTGAGGGACGATGCGCTCCCATGGCGGCAGAGGCGACTCGGTTACCGCCGCGTCCAACGCCGACTGAAGCGATGGCTCGCTTCCATGCTTGACCAATAGCCCGAGGAGTCGCAATGTCACGATGGCGCCATGCGACTGGAGCGACGACGGCGACGCGCACTGGAGGTACGTGACGTATCCGGGGATGGCGGACGCGTACCCGGCCAAGACGCGGGTCCGTGCCTGTTGGTACAATGCGGAGAGGCGATCCAGCGCCTCAACGCAAGGGACTGGTGCAGGGCACACGAACGATTCAAAGTTCTGCAACGCCGCCAGCAACGCCGACGCCATCACCCCAAGGTCCGAGAACGAGCTGACGATGGCAGTGAACTGTTGCTTTTCGTCGATCGTCAGCGCGTACTCGTGTTGGTTTGCCGAGATGAATTCCATTTGCGAGTGGGATACCTGGTACCAGTAATGGCTCCAGCTTAGCCACGCTCGACACGACAACGGGTCCACCGTAGTAGCGTGGTGCAAATACATTTGACGAATTGGCGGCTGGTGGTGATCTGTTGTCCATGCGGCCAATTTGACGAGCGTTTTCACTTGCACACGTCGTTCCGAGTCGGTTGTTGCTGCCGTCGTTGCCGAGAAACTGGCTTGCAACTGCACCAATGTCGACACGGCTTGGGCGTGGCGATGCGTCGCATGCAGCAGTTGTGCTTGTTCGTAGTCGACAAGTAGCTTGTTCACTGTCGACGTGGCGGCAACGTTGGCGAGTTTGGTCGTGGCCAAATTGAAGTTTCTTTGCTTTCTGGCCAACCGAATCAGTTGCAAGTCAAACTCAAAGATGGGGGCGGTGAGTCGGGACGCTAGCGGATACCATACGCCCAAGTCGTGCGCGGTCGGATCCAACGACAACGTCCGGGGCACCTTGGGCTGGACAAAGCACTGGAGTTGCATCAGGGTGCGCCGCAGCTGCCGGCTCATGGAGTCCCCCCTGTGAGGGGCAGCCGCTCGGTTGTCGATAGCCAAGACCCGCAGCCGTTGCTTGAGCCACTTTGTGTGCGCTTGGACGCCGTCATGCAAGTTGCGCGCTTTGGCGTCGTCAACCACGGACAGCACCGTCCACTCCTGCAGCGGTGGAAGGTGGTCCCGATGAGTGCTCGACGCGACGGGCGGCTGGTCCGCTGGAAGCAGCATGCGCAGCTCCAGTCCCCACGCGGCCACGAGGCCGTTCAGTGCACTGGCTAGCTGCTCCACTTCGTCCGTCAGCCAGTGCTGCACCGTTCGCAACAGCGCCGCCACTTGTAAAGCTTGGCTCATCCACTGCCGACAACCATCCCAGTCTTGGAGGTAGGCAAAGCATTGCGCACATCTCAGCACCACTCCCTTGAACGACACGGGACCCATGTCCATGCTAGCCACGTACGCTTGTACTCCCGTCGCCGCTTCCGAATTGCGGTGGTTCTCTGACGACTCGAGCTGCCGACTGAGCGCCACCAGCGGCGATAAAATCGTAGCGTACCCCGCTGTCGCCGCTTCGTACTGCATCTGCGCTTCGAGCGCGAGCGGGGGCATCCACGGCTTGGATTGGCCGACGTGGGCAGCGTATTCCATGTACCCGAGCAGCCCGGGGATGTCTTGGAGGTCGCAGCTGGCACTGCACAATGCATACATCGCGGCATCCCACTCTGCCGTCGCGGCCTTGGCAGCCAACGATGTCACAAGGGCCAGCGCGTGATGCCTCCCGAGCCCCGACGCGCCGGTGGCATCACAGAGCCGTACAAGGGCAGGTCGAATGCGCAGGAACCAGTCGTCGCACACTTTGCGATTGGTTTTGAAGAACGACAGCGCTTTCTCCAGCTGCTGGTGGTGGTTGTCCGTGTCATGTATTGATGTCGTCTCGACGAGCATGCGCGAAATCGCCAACTCCAGCGCATGCAGCAACTCTACGACGAGGCGGGGATGCACCACCGTTGGTTTTAGCAGCAGCTTTTCCAGCGCCGCTAACGTGTGGCCAGCGTTCCCCCAATGTGTGCGGAGTCGATTCAGCACACACCACGACGACGCAGCCCATACATGCTCCTTCAACGCCACGAGCGGCGCGGGGTGGTGCTCGAGTCGGAGCCCCGCGACGCACGTGTCGTCGGGGTCGCCCGAGTCGATCCATCGCACGACCAATTCAAACTGGGCAGGGCTAAAGTTGATTTTGTAGTCTGTTGTCTGCTTGGCCGCTCGTTTGAAACTCGTTTGGGGTCGTCCCGACGGAGTAATGGTGGCGGTGGCGTTCCCCAAGCTCACAACAGCGAGGTTCCCCACGGCTTGCAACGCAGCAGTCGCCACATTCGGCACCGAATCAAAGAGGCGATCCAACGCCACGGCCAAGTGGGATGGATGGGGGGTGATGGACGGCAGGAGGGCCACGCAATGCCGACGAACGATGTCGTTAGGGTGATTGGCGAGCGCTAGAAACGCAACCGGAGCTTGCAACGGCAACGTCAGCTGGAAGAGCGGGGCTTCGGCTACCAAGTCGGTCAGGACCTGGAAAAGAACGACCGATTGCGGAGATGCGACTACGTGATGCAGGAGGATTGTGGCCAGAGCGAGCGAATCGGCGGGTTTGATTGGCGGAGATGTAGCTGCAGCGCGGGCTTGCAGAATGAACTGCATGAGACAGTGGATAGCTTTGACTCCATGCAGAAACAACGGAGTGTCGGTCCACTTGGGTAACGATTGAATCAGACGAGTGTACAACCCAGCTAAACACGGGGCATCGCCAGGAGCGAGCGGGGTATTCATAGGCGACGCCAACGCCAGGCAAAACACCATCAGGAAAAACATCACGGGTATGTCATTTGATGCTGACACTGCTTGAAAGCCAAACACCTACGAAGACAACGATAAGGAGGAGGATGACGTGAACAAAGTGATTTGTGATGATAGGGTACTTGCAACGCAGGGATGCCGCCTAGACGCACACATTGCACTGCCACACGCGTGAGCTTGATCAGCACACCGGCTTGACTGGTGGTGCACAAGAGCGATAGAAAGGTCACTTGGGAAGGTGCGGTAGAAGGTGGCGTGGCACCCCCGTTGTTGGGGGACACGCCCAACGGCAAACTCAACGGCAAGTTGCGATGGAGCAAGTTGACGATTGGAAGGGAAAACTGAACACTGGAACACCCTTCCAAGAGAACGAGAGCTCGATCCAACACGACCGACACGTCCGACGCCGTGGCCAAGTGGCGATGGAACAATGTCGCAGCATGCAACAGCAGCAGGTCCACACAACTGACGCAGAGCGGCGAGAACAGCGCCGCGTCTTGCGACTGTATGGCCACCATGGCATGCGCACACGTAGTCACAGTGTCGATGCTAGGGGGACATAAATACAATTGTGTCAGGTCACGAGGGTTGAGAGTTTGGTTGGTCTTAGCTAATGTCGCCAACCTGAGCAAGTATCTATCCCCGAGGCTAGTCAATGCATACACCACGCGACGAAGGATGGCATCAGGCGATGACACTACAATTAGCTTTGAGAACTACAGTGGCCGTTGTTATTACGTACCAAGTGAACGCAGGCCATGGCCTACTGCCATAAAGCACACGACGATCGCATTGAGTCTGTGGAGATCTGCGGCCGAGAGGGCCGCGTCCTCGGCACAACAAGCCTCCATCTCCTACATCGACCCGTCGATTATTTTCCGTCGGTATGTATATAACAATAATATTGACAGGTATTCATATATCAGTTCGTCGCAAATGGAACGTACGGCGGTGAACGAGGCAATCAGTTGCAGCGAGAACACCGGGTTGTCGGCCCACAGCTCGCGCATGTCAAACAATGTGCGCACAAGGACGTCCCTAGATTGGTCGCTAAATGGGAACACGACCAACACGTTTTGTGAACGTACCGTGGGCCCGTGGGCGTGTCCTGGCGGCAGATCCACGTGATCAAGACGTCTGCTACGCGCACAAACACGTTTTGAATCGCGCCTTTTTGCGCAAGTTTCAAGATCACTTGGAATGTGCGGGTGGCAAAGTCCACGATGTCGACGTCGTCGGTGACGCGGAGCAGCAGCGCCAGCGTGTCCACGAGTCGACCGAGGGCAAAGAATTGGCTGCTTTGGAGAGCGAGTTTTTCGTGCTGGAGGACAGCGTTCGGAACATACACGCCGTCGCGCAGGTTGGACAGGTTGGACTGGGCGGTGCCTTGAGCTTCCACGAGGCGCCACCACTTTTCCAAGGTTTCAGGAAGGATGGATATCACGAGCTTCTGCTGGTGCATCACCATGTTGACCACATCGGCCGTGCGCAGGAGATTGGATGCAAACAGTAGCACAAGCCATTTCGACGCGGCGTCGCCTTTGCCGAGACAGACGAGGAAGTGCGGCAACAACGCGTCGAAGCATTCCACGGGAAGGGAGGTAGTCTGGAGGTGCTGGAAGAGCTCTTCTTGGGCCTTCTTCGACGGCTTCGAGTGTGGGCCTTGGCTCTGGTGGAACAAGCGCAGCAGCAACGAAGGATAGTCCTGGAGCTGGTGCCGATGATCACTCATCGATCGCACATCCACAAGTACACACACCTTGACAGGGACAGCGACCCTTTCACATTTAATGTTTTGATGGGTTCGTGTATTAACTTTGAAGGGATGACAGACAATCGTAGTATTTTATTGGTAATTTTCACGAATGCATGAATGTCAGCCAATCCGATTTCTTTATTTTGGCTATTTACGAATTTATCTGTAATTTCATCAAAAACACGAGAGTCGCAAATTTATAATATTTTCGCCATTTGTTGAATCGATTTTTCGTGATTCCTTAAAATAATCAATCAAAGGACTTTTGGATTGGACCAAAATAAATAATCTGTTGAACCCCACATTATTCGATTTCCATCATCATGAGCACATCATCGACGCGAGTCCCGAAGAAGCGGACTCTTGCTGAAGACTACGGCGGCGGCGTTGACGAGGACCTCCAGGCGTATGTAGATGACGACAACGATCCCACACAGTCGTCTGACGCCGTGATGGCGAGTAACAAGCTCAGTCAGCGCATCCAGAAGCGATTGACTACGCTCGAGAGCGATTCCGGCAACTCGCAATACCAAGACTTTTCGTCGTTGAAAATGAAGAACGATCACGCGTCTCGTCCGGTATGTGGTTATACACTTCTGTGTTTGTTTCTCTCGATGTGTTGACTCGTTTCATCAACAGTTTACGATCATCCTCTGGTACATAGGTGTGGGTGTGTCCCAATGGTCGCATCTTCCTCGAAGCATTCAGTCCGCTGTACAAACAAGCATACGACTTTCTCGTCGCGATCTCGGAACCTGTGTCTCGTCCCGAGTTTCTGCATGAATACAAGCTCACACCGTACTCCCTGTATGCCGCCGTGTCCGTGTCGATTGAGACCGAAAGCATCGTCAAGGTACAACGTCCATCGTGTGGGATTTACTCATTTTCACCAAGGTGTTGGAGCGATTGAGTAAGAACCACTTGCCGCTCGTGATTGTCCAATTCATCAAGGAATGCACGGCCAGTTATGGCAAGGCCAAGTTGGTGCTGCATCACAACGAATACTATGTCGAATCGCTGTACCCCAAAGTGCTCAAGCGTCTTCTCGAAGAGGAATCCATTCGACTGGCTCGCGTGAAAGAAGATGTCCTGGGGGCAGGTTGCTAGGCTACATTTCCATGTCTTCAACCATGGCGGCTGGATATGATCCTCATGGATAGGCGCGGCGTCGACGTACAACGCGACGGGTGAGTTTCTACAAAAGGAAATCAGCGCGGAAGACCAAGCCAACAAGCAGTACGAGCAGCTTCTCATGGAAGACTACGATCAGACCGAGGATCAGCAGCGCGCCAAGGCCGCGGCGGCCGCTACTACGGTGCAAACCGTGAGTTTCCGCATTCGCAAGACTCATGTCGAGCAAGTCAAGCGCGCATGTCTCGGTATGTGTTTTGTGGTCGACGAGGAGCAGCGATTTGCATATGAATACCACGTCGACGCATCGCGACAGTGTCGCAAGTGTTTGAACGATGTCACATGTGGTTTCTACAAACAGGATCGTCATGAATGAATATGTTTGATATTTTGCGTAGACATTGATTTCCCGTTGATGGAGGAGTACGACTTTCGCAACGACAAGTCTATCCCGGACATCGACATGGATTTGAAGCCCACGACGCGTATCCGAGAGTATCAGGAGAAGTCGCTCAGTAAAATGTTTGGAAACGGCCGCGCACGTTCAGGCATTATTGTGCTTCCGTGCGGCGCCGGCAAGACCTTGACAGGTACCTACCTTCTCATTCCCTGACGAGATGGATGTTGACGCTGTTGGCAGGGGTCACGGCGGCGTCGACGATCAAAAAGTCATGTTTGTGTCTGTGTACGTCGGCCGTGTCGGTGGAGCAGTGGACGGCGCAATTTAAAATGTGGACGTCCATTCCAGAGAAGAAAATTGCACGGTGCGTATTGTCGATGTGATATACAAAGTTGGGGTGCAATCGAATTTCACGCCGACCAAACCGATCTACAATCGATCGGATTGGTTGAATTTCATTGAGCAATGGGTTTTGATTGGCTAATAATTTTGAGCTAATCTGAAGTAGCCAATCAAATCGATTTAAATTCCAACGAGAAACCACGCCACAACACGAAATGGCACTTACTTGACCGTGTTGGAAACGAGGGGTTTACTGTATGTCTACATTTAATTTGAATGTTTCAAATGGGTTGTAGCATTTTATATCTCCATTTAAAACGTTTAAAATGGTTTACGGCCACTCTGCCACAAAACAAATGTCAGAAAATACCCGTCTTTTTGCGATTTTTCAGAAATATATTAGGACAATTTTCCACACGACACCTTCTTTGCGTGTATTTGGCTACTAAATCTGACATATATAAATGGACATACAGTGAACGAGGGAATTTATTAGCCACACTTTGATTCGAATTATTGAAGTTTGATTGGGCAACTTCGATATTATTTCGACAAATCAAACCAACTGGTTTGAAATACATGATTCTGATTGGTTAAGTACAGCAATATTGAAACGAACGTCGGTATGGGTGGCTTAAATTCCCTCGTTCACT
This sequence comes from Aphanomyces astaci, assembly GCF_000520075.1. Taxonomy (NCBI): domain Eukaryota; phylum Oomycota; class Saprolegniomycetes; order Saprolegniales; family Verrucalvaceae; genus Aphanomyces; species Aphanomyces astaci. The sequence goes on along the minus strand of NW_009798272.1, from coordinate 699,627 downwards.
GTAATACGTCGAAGTTTTACTGTTTTCTGACAGAAAATAGTTTCAACGGCAACTGTCCAATGTATATCTACTCCATGATATTCTAGCAATAGTTTGAAATTTTATCATGGAGAGGTCATATGAGAATCTTTTTTGAAAATATTTTTTCACCTCCCATTGGAAAAGGGAATGCTCTGTCAGAATATTATTTGACATCAAATAATATTGTGATATCCAGACTCGGCCTTATTGTATTTCTACGTTTAATATTTCAATGTTTTCTACATGGTGTTTAGCGTGTGATTTCTACATGTTCAATGCTTCAATACATGGTGTATAGCATTGTATGTCTACTTGTTCAAACTGTGTAACATGGTGTATAGCTTTACGAGTGTGGCAAAAGACTACATCGACCCCGTGTCGGGCGTGATTGTGACGACGTACACCATGGTTGCGTTCGGGGGAAACCGCGCGGCGCAGTCGGCGGCCGTGATGGACATCATCCAGAGCCGCGAATGGGGATGCATCTTGCTAGACGAAGTGCACGTCGTGCCTGCCAAGATGTTTCGCAAGGTCATCGGGTCCATTGCGTGCCACTGCAAGCTCGGACTCACCGCGACCCTCGTTCGCGAAGACGACTTGATTGGGGACTTGAACTTTCTCATCGGCCCCAAGCTGTACGAGGCCAACTGGATGGACCTGACGCAATCGGGGTTCTTGGCCAACGTTTCATGTGTCGAAGTGTGGTGCCCCATGACTGGCCCCTTTTATGCTGGTATGTATGTAAAGTAGTAGCTCTTGCTGGTAATCTATTTGGAACAGTATAGATGTGGTGTGAAGATATACATATATATACTAGTATATTTTTATTATTTTTTGACGAATATGTAGACTAGTATTGTTGACTATCAACCAAGTTCGTTTAATCTTGTACGACATAATACATGACAAATATAAAAGTATGTTTACAATTGTGGATGATTCGGTACAAATTTCTGACTCCGTCGAATTGAATCGCGAGTATCGACGCTATTGGCTAATCGAATTTTTGAGTGGATTTGATTGGCTCTTACAGAAAGGTCACATATCTTTTTCAACCAATCAGAACTCTAGCACGTGATTCCATATTGAGTAGGCAAAACCACGCGAAGTTTAAAAGTGTTTAGCGAATATAATTCACAATATGGTGCCTCGTATTCTAGAGTACTTGAAGGAAAACGTGAGTGCACGCAAACGGGCGCTGCTGTACGTGGCCAACCCCAACAAGTTTTCGGCCGCCGAGTATTTGATCAAGTACCACGAAGACCGCGGCGATAAGATCCTGCTCTTTTCAGACGATGTGTTTGCGTTGCGACTGTATGCAACCAAACTTCAAAAGGTAATATATATATATTATACACTACCCTCACCTTTATTATTCGTGATCTACCTCGATATTTATATATATATATAATATTTCACGCAGGGGTTCATTTACGGGGGCACGGGCGAACGCGAACGCATGCGGCTGCTGCAGTCGTTCCGGTCCAGTCCCCATGTGAATGTCATTTGCATCTCAAAAGTCGGGGACACATCCATCGATTTGCCCGAAGCAAACGTGATCATTCAAGTAAGTGTGTAGATAGAAAGACGATTTGTATTATATATTGTCGATTTGATAGTACACATTTGGGGAGGGGTTGTGCAATCGAATAATCGCGCCGACCAAATTGATCCACAATCGATCTGATTGGTTGAATTTCATTGAGAAATGGGTTTTGATTGGCTAATAATTTTGAGCTCATCTGAAGTAGCCAATCAAATCGATTTAAATTCCAACGAGAAACCACAACACAATGAAATGTCACTCGAAAGCACAATACTACTATTAATATCTTTTCGATATTATTCATCGAGCGTAGGTGAGTTCTCACTTTGGATCGCGGCGGCAAGAAGCCCAGCGGTTGGGTCGTATTTTGCGCCCCAAGGCTAACGCGACCGGTGGCTTTAACGCGTTTTTCTACACGTTAATCTCCACCGACACACACGAAATGTACTACTCGAACAAGCGCCAGCAGTACCTCGTGGACCAAGGGTACACGTTTAAAGTCGTGACGGAGCTGTACGACAAGGCTACGTTTGAAGGTAAACTAGCTAAGCTACCTTGGGTGTCGTCTATCTAGTTATTGTTGTTAGTGTATATATATATATATATGGATTTGTCAACTGAACGTGATAGTATATGTACATAGGCGTATTTACAAGCAAAGACTCGCAAAGTGAGTTGCTCGCAGAAGTGCTGGAGGCCCAAGACTTGGAAAAGTTTATCGAGTACGTGGCATCTCACGTCGTTGATGGGATTGATTGTGTTTACATGGTGTTGTAGCGACGAGAACGCCGAGATTTCAAAGATTGGGGGCGACGAAGACCTGTCCCGGTTGTCTGGCAAGAAGAAGAAGACGACCATGGGCGCCTTGTCCGGGGCAGATGGGTCTAAGTACATGGAGTACTCGACGGGACACGGGGCTAAGCAGCGCCACAATTTGTTTCGAGATCGGTACAAGTAGACAAAAAGTACTCGTTCCAGTGTACAGTAGTCGTACTTGGAGTAAATCGAATCGATTGTTGGCTGTACAAAATACCTCCTGGTATGTAAAGCCTTTGTTGACAGACACTTTGTCGTTGTAGCCACATCAACCCAAGCTGTAGGATCGTAGTCGATCGAACTCATTTAGTCAAGTTGGGGGTGACTACACCAGCTATGACCTTGGGTGGACCAACAATGGTGACGGACTTGTCGTGATGAAGAATGCTGTTGGTTTACCCACATCACCAGTGGGTTCATTGTTAGAAATTGTATGAATTTCCAGACCCCATCATATAATCGAATATCTCGCCGCCGAAGCGAATCACGAATCGACGCGATTGGCTAATCCATTTTTTTGAGTGGGTTTGATTGGCTCTTGCAAAGAGGACAAGAGGACACGTATACATTCAACCAATCAGAACTCCGGCGTGATTCAATACTGTTTGGAAATTTATAGCGAATTCACAATATATAGATAGATATTGTGATCGTGTTAGGTATAAGAAGCTTGTACTTACTACATTAGTAATTGTACTGCCCCACGAAACTCCCCCCAGATATGTTGAATGTGGATGAGCAAGTTCTGAAATGCCCCCACTCTTTGAAGTATACATAAAACACTACCTCACACATGTGACGTGGTATGTACAGTAACTTAAGGTGAAATCCATGCCTTGGTAAGTAGCGACGAGTTGATAACGTTCATGTCAAAGGCTAATTAATAGTAGTAAGTACTACGTTCAACTACAGCTGGACGTACAGAATCCTTCAAGTGGTAAAGGTAGAGCTTACTAGTATTAGTGTAACGTGTAAAGTACTTCATGTAGGTAGTCGGGTGGTGGTCCTAAGACTACCTACTATTAATATATCCTGATACTATTCACATGCATTGCGACCAGTCGTCGTCGGACGTGGGTGTCGAGTGGTTTCGCTCGCCCTCGTCCAGGTGGATCGGGTCTGCATCGCAAGCCAGCCGCCAGTCGATTTCCCGCCGCAAGTCCATGATGTATGTCTTGGCATCCAGCACTTGCTGTCGGCTGAGACCCCTTGCATGCCCTACACCATCCAATGAGCACAGTCACTTCCGACAAACCAACACCTTTGCGATGCTTTGCGTCTTTGTGCGGCTTGGCCAGAATTTGGTGCACCAATATGCGAGCGGTTTGGGGCGGCGACGTGTCCCATCCAGGCATCGCGTCAAAGTTGGTGGACGTCGGAGGGAGCGGCGGTGTCGGACATGACTCTGTACGAGTAAAATGAACATAGCTAGACACAGGTGCTGTACATATAGGTAGGTAGGTATACAGTACCTAATGCTTGGGGGGTTGGGCTAGTCAGCCAGGGTTTGGTGTAGTTTCGTCGGGGCCAGTGGTTGATTGATGATTGGGAGATGGACACCCGACGAGTGGGATGTTCTTCTCGAGCTCTCGTTGCCATGTGCCTTGGGAGCAATGCCGTAGTTCCAAGTGCAATGTGCCGTTGAAACGGTCCGAGTAACTGATTCTACTACTACGTAGTAGTAGTAGAAGAAGAGTACTGTACTAGTAGTACTGTACTACTTCGAAGTACTATGTCTAGAAGAATAGTACTGTACTAGTAGAACTGTACTACTACAACTATGAATCCTCCTATGACTACTGTAGTACGTAGTCGTATACTGTATTCCAAGGCCAAGCTAGTTAACTACACATGTTGTCAGGGGCGGATGTCGTTGTCGAATCGCGAACGGCACTGGCGACGCCGTGGACAAAGTTAAAGTACGCATACTTGGCATCAAACTCCATGTCGTGCCTAGTACACCGTCGAAGGGCATGAATGATGGATAGTTAGTAGTTATCCACTGTAACAACGTTAGTAGATACAATCACTCACCAGTAGTTGACGGCCACGGTCTCGGTCAGTTGGGTCGCTCGGTGGTACCACAACGACGGCAAGTACAGCGTTTCGCCGGCTTCGAGTGTCACGACCAACGGTTGGAGGTGCTACATCGGCACAAAGGTACAACTGTGGAAAGTACTCATCGGTACTAAGTACCTACCTTGGTCAATGGGTACTTTTCAACTTGTGGATGCAGCGGGTTCACTGGTATCCACGGCGTCAAGTCGTTGTTGTCCTGCATGGCAATGGACCTACCATATAGATGAACCCTATCTCTTATTTGGTTCAGCTTAGCCAGATATACCACGAAGGATGGGAACGACACTGGTGGAGAATGGTAGGAGTTTCGTCATGGATGGTAGTTTCACGAGTGCTGCGATATCGTCCAGTGGGGTACTCTGTCTCATACAAGAAGGCCACGTCCGACGGCGGCAACAAGGAAAAGTGCTTTCGACCCCGCACGACGCAGTACATGTTCTACCAGCATGACATGGTGACCTATGCATGAAGAATTGATCACTGGCGCACCTCGTAATGGTCCTTGTGCATCGTAGACACGGCCCTTTCGTCTCCGATCCAGAGATTCACAGCTTCGGGTGTATTTCCAAACGCTTCTGATGCAAATGCAAGCATGGGGTCGACATCATCTACTAAGGCGGGGAATTGGTCGCGCAAACTGTCATTCTAATCGAAGGACACGTGAATGGATGAACTGGAATATGCGGATCGCACGATGGAAGGGAGAGGAGACGTTTCATGTGAGTGGACATGGACGTACTTGGTGGGAAAGGTACGGAACCCCGTCAAAGCACGGGTCGTGCAGGATGGCCAAGAAATCGCGGAACGCCATGGAGCGTTCTTCGGGCATGACAAACACGTTCTCAGTGCCAACGGTTGTCTGGAAGGGATGCGTCAACGGATGCCACGTATGAACGATGGAATGACGTACCACAGCATCGCCATAGCCAAATGGAGTCACGTCCACCGTCACTTGAGTCTCTCCAAGAGCGTCGACCAAGTACTCGTTGGTCCACTTGGCCATGGCAGGCCAACTGTCCATGGCATTGGTGATGATAACTGGGATGTTCTTGCTCACGTAGTTGCGGTAGAACTCGAGAGGAGTCGGCTGTGGAATGCGAGCAATGCTTCGAGGTGTCCAGAAGTCCTTGGAGTCTTCACTCAGCTGCTCGAAGACCTGCTCCATCTTGTGTTGGCGACAATCAAACGTACATTGTTCATGTACGAGCGTACACAAAATGTACAATGTACGTTATTATAAGGACAAAGTATTTCATACTAACGTTACTGAAGAACTACAAGTATTAATAGGATGTAACATTGAAGTACATCTTAATGTACGACGTACTTGTATGTACCTCAATCACACGTGAAGAAGTGATCTCACTGTTCGTGTGCCGCCCGCTCAACCGCCCCCTGGAACCAACCTCTGCACGATGCAACGCCGGCATAGCGGAGTAAATCCAGATCAGCTACCGCATGAGAATCATCAGGTGAACAGTCCACGCGCGAGTATGCCACGAAAGAACTCGATGCCGGCAGGTGAGTCGAGTCGGTCGTCGGACCACCGGACGTCGGCGTCGCCAAGCGGCGGTGGAGGCGGCAGAGGAAGACGCTACAACCGATGGACTCTGGTCGTTGTGTCTGGCCTCTTGGCGTTCTTCGTGCTGTCGGAACTCCGGTATCAACAAGGATGCGACGTGAGCGAGTCGTTTTCCCGACACACGTCGCGCATCGGCGGGATCACCCTGTCTGTCCTTGACAAGGTGAATGTGATACACTGGCTTGCGTTTGGGACTTTGATGGAAGCGCTGCTTCTCGCCAATGCCAAGGGCGACGCCGGCACGCTCCTGGCCGCGGCGAAATCATCCGTCGGGCGGCGGCCGCCACCCCTCGACATGGACTTCCACGTATCCACGGTCGAGATCGCCGTGGACACAACGTCGATGGACGATACTGCGTTCTGGCACATCGTGACCGAGCTAGAAGCCAACCATCTGCACGTTCACTTCGACCCGTCGCAACGAATGATGCGCATCTTCGATAAGGACGAGTCGTTTGACCCGACTGCCCTCCCCAACAAGTACATCCCGTCGTGGTGCGTCTCCGAGCCGTACCACGCAGGCCAGCCGCACGCCATGCTCTGGTTTGTCCATCGAGACACCAAGGCCGCGACGTACAGCGTCAAGCAGGACGGAACCAACCGCCGCCGCGTATTCGCCGAGCAAGACGTGGTGCCATTGAAGCACCTCGACTTCCTCGGGCGGGTGGTGGCCGTACCTGCTAACGCCCAAAAGGTCGTCGCGCAAGAGTTTGCGAAAGAACTCCACGATGGCATTGTGGTACGATGATATATACTTACTGTATGTACTACTACTATATTGTCAGTGAAATTTGGACTTTACTGTTTCGAGTCAGGTTTCTAGCTTCTTCAATGTATACATTTGGGTCACATTTGAAGCTTCTTCAATGTCTATATGAGGAATATTTTTTGAATTGATTCTAATCGATGATTGGATGACATTTCTCGTTGTGCACTACTTTGATTGGCTAGAACATTCTCAATACTTTTGGCATTCGATTCTACTCGAAAAGTCCAAATATAATCGGATTTGACCATATTATGTCGGTGGATTGCTTGGTATTCCTGAGTTTGCCCTGCTCTGGTGGTTCAGCCATCCCAATGTCTGGCTTGCTTGGGACAGTAAGTAGTAGCTTGTGAAATGGGCTCCATGATGACGTTATCACTCAATACCATTGCATGGCCTTCCTGTTTATGGGGATACCATCACTATCATGGTGGCGTGACGTCTGTGATACAGTCCACCAAGCTCCCTAGTACCAACATACGTAGTCATCGATCTTCCTACTCGTTCGAGTATACATGATAATCATCTCCACGTGTTCTATGCGATGATGTTCATGTGATGTTGCTTGGCTGCGTGATGGCCTGATTGGAGATGAAAGTACAGCCCATATGTAGTACATCCTAACTGTGTCGCATAGATCAAGGGACGGAGTCAATGTGTTGAAGAGTTGGTTCGTGGTGATGCCTTCTTCCAAGCCGAGTCGTCCCGGTGGTTGTGGCTGGGCTTGTTTGGGTTGACCACCCTGGCGGTGTACAAAGGTCTCTTTGCACTTTATGACGTGGCAGCACCAGCGCCGTCGAAACTGCGGAGTTTGACTGACACAGACCACAAAGCGTTTGTGTAATATATATTTTTTAAAAATATTAAAAAACACATGAATACCCCACAGATGATGATGATTAGTCGTCTTTAAGGAGCATTTGGAGGTCCAAGTAGTCTCGGCTGCGGAATTCATCGTCGTGGATCAACGTCTGTCGATGCAACAGTGAGCGACGGCAGACAACAATCGACGAAGGAGGGGGCTACGTACCGACATGTCGATCTTGTCGAGGAACATGACGCCATCCAAGTGGTCCAGTTCATGCTACAGTGCCGTAAACATCATGGAGGAGTGGGTGGAACGAATCGACATGAGGATGGGTGGGTGGGTGGATGGATGATAGATACCTGGAATACGCGCGCGTGGAGGTTGGCGAGCGTTCGGTTTTCAATCTTGCGGCCGTCCAGTGTCGTGTACGTGACGTCAATCACTTCGGCTCGCGACACGACGCCTTGGTACCCAGGGAAACTCAAGCATCCTTCAAAGTCCTTGGTCACGGCGGCCGACTTGGAGTTGATCACGGGGTTGATCACTGCTTCGTACGTGAACGGCGTGTCGTCGTCTACGACACCACATATACACGGTGACGATGCGTTACAGAGACCGAATGCGACATTACCTTGAGGGATGGATTCAATCATGAGGAAGAAGCGTTGGTTCACGCCAACTTGAGGACCTGCAAGACCGAGCCCTTGGTGTTCGCCCTAAAAAGCATCACAAGCCATGTCGTGGACTGGGTGAACTTACCACAATGCTCTTCATCGCCTTGACGACTGGCGCGATCTGCATGACGTCCTTCACATCACGCGACACAGTGCGCAGCGCGGCATTGCCCAGGTATACCAAGCGATGCATGTCCACAGCGCGCACTTTTTTCTTTCGGAACACTTTTCTGCCCATGCCAGTCGATTATCCGGATATCCGGTTACACGTTCGAGACCGAGAGGTTGATTTGGCAAATGATCCAACAAGCAAGCCATCGGATTGTTGGCGAGAGACGTGACGACATTGCAGTCGGCGCATTGAGAGACGAGTTAGCAGTCCGAGTCATCCAATAGTTATGAGCCTCAACGATTGAGGGAACGGTGATAGGAGGTACAGTACGTACTACCTCCTATCACCGTAACGTTAAGCTCGTGCATTGGATCGTTAGCTACCAGTAGGAAATGCCAGAGTCGACACTTTTAGCTTTTCAGTCTACAGTATGTACACTTGGTTACGTTTGTGAAGATCCAACAGTACTAGTGGCGGTCGTGCCTCGTAGTTTTGGGCTGTTATGGCTGGAGTACACCTCAGTTTTGCAGAGCTTTAGGTAGTAGCTACGTGTTTTTAGTTAGCTACCTAACGTTATATTACATGCTCTTGTTGTACAAGTTGACAAAAATAGCGTGAAATTATTGGAGGAATCTAGATTTCATATTGAAAGAACGAAGCCATTAGCCAGGAGGCGCCACGTCTAACGCTACTGTATCGTGGGCGGAGGACTGTCTGGCTGGACAGCTGCATACTTCCTGGGGACCTTGCCTTTGACCTTGCCTGTCAAGCTTTTAACATTGTCACACATGTACGTCGGAGACTGACGACGACATTGCAGGGTTTGTCGAAGGAGCTGGTCACACAACCCCCCCGCCCGATGCTGAATAAATACCACCCATCATGTCTTGAGATGTGTTCTTTGGTGTTGATATTTATTTAAAAGTGGTGAGATCGTTTCAAAGCCGTCCATCCAGACCCCCCATCCAGCACCACCCTCTTGTGTTGTACCGGTCCTGCGGCGGCTCGTCTGCTTGATCGCCATCTAATTCGAAAGCAATCCGTTGTCCACGTCGCCCAAAATGTTTTTCAAAAAGTTTTCCGTCACGCGCGTGTAGTTGATTATGTCGGACCGGTCCATCTTGTCCAATGGTTTCTCAGCCAAGCCGGTCAAATGTTCAGTGTTTTTCTCCAAATCCTACGCCACAAATCCAATCAATTTACGCAAACCACCAATTAGAAGCACACTATTTATGGCTTGCATGTACCTCTTGCAAATGCTCAAACAGGTCCTTCTCCTTGCCCTGGGGCAAATAGTACGCGTACACGTACGAAAACTTGAGCACGCGGCGGCACGCGATGAGCGTCTCGATCGCAGCGTTGAGAAACCCCACGTCCATGTACGACCCGTTCGCTTCCGCTTCAAACTCGGCCATGCGTCGGTCCGTGTCGTCCCGCTTGCGCGCGGCAAACTTGCCGGCTTCGGCGTGGTTGGCAAACCTACCATTCAGTCATTCTTGACTCCCACTGGAGCGTTCGAAACAAACCGTTGGTAGTAGTGAAGGTATCGGTCCAATTCGGCTTTGGCGCGGGCGGCGTCCGTGTCAGACGGGACCGTATCTGGGTCGTACCGATTGCATTTGTAGTACCCGCCCGTGTTGGCGTTGTGGTTGGACCAGACATCCATGCACGTCTACAACATACCACCAATATCATATTAGTCGGATTCCATCAGTCGAATGTCATCCCAGACATATATATATGTATTTGTACCCAGCAAAACTCGTATTTGCAACTGCGGCACGTCATGTGGTTGCACCCCTGGTTCTTCTCGATGCGGATCGAGCACTTGGGGCACTTTTTCGTGTTGGCGAGGATCCAGTTGGCGGTTTCGCTCTCGTTTTTGCACTTTTCCTGCCACGTGGCCAACTGATCGCATGTCACGGGCATGTGTGCTTCGTCTCCGCAGCTACAATAACATCATCATCATCCTCGTCCCGTCAAGATTGAAAGACTCCATGGACCAGTCGAGAGTAGACATACTCATGTATATATATATTTCACAGGGAGTACATATCTGACTGTATATATATATATAAACGGATTCACTTTGAACATCCTTACGTCTATACAAAGATCCAGTCGCGAGACAGGTCACAGATATTCAAACGAGTATATATATATATATATATATTCAAACTGAATTCATATATATATATGTCAGTGTGCAACGGGAAAGGATTACAACAGGTAGGTACATCAACACTACTATTACTACTACGTAGTAATAAATCATATTCACTTTTGAATAGATATATTGATTCGAGACTACATATCTGTTGATGTGAATATCAACATAGTGGTGGTTCCTACTTCCAAAACACACATATTGTCCAATCGATTCGAAACTTCAGCAGAATAAATCGATGAAAGAACCGCCTGAGCCAATCAAATCACGTCATGTTGAATATATTCTGCCAATCCAAACGTCCGCATTGGGCAAAACCACATATATACTAATCTTTGTATCGCTATTTGGCGAAATCACTCTCATATTGCACAATATGACCGTACGTACGTACAACATACCGCAAGCAAAAGAGACACCCGCACACACACGACACGGTCATGAGTCCGCCAGAGGACGCGATCGCCTTGTCGCAGCCAGGGGACGGACACCACTTGACAGTTTTGTTGATGTCGACAAACGATCGCAGGAGGTACTCCTGGAAGCGCATGTAGTCCTTCTTGGGCAGCAGTTTTTGGAAAATGGAGTCGCTCACCCGCTGACGAATTCGGGTTAAGATATTTCTTGAGATAGATGTTGTGTGCACCTCGGAGCATCCATGCTGCGGACAAGTGGTTGTGATGCACCCCGGGCCTTCTTGGATCTTGATCTGCAAGTACGGCACCCAACAGTCGACGCAAAAGAAGTGCTTGCACCCGAGCGCCACAAGCTGAGACGTCTCGTCTTCGCAGCAGATCGCGCATCTCCTCTTCACGTCCTTGCTCTCTTCCTCTTCGCCCGTACTCAATGCCCTGGACACGCCATGAGATGGGAATATGCGGATTCTTGCGACACATCCTACCCTGCCGCTTGGCTGACCCCCGTGGGATCGCTGCAGTACCGATCCATGAGTTGTTCCTTGTTCCAGAAGAAGTAGCGCAGCAACAAGCTTGCTTTCGCCTTGGGAAGGGACAGGATGTTCGCGACATCGGCAATCAGTGCGTTCTGCTGGGTCGCCAACGACGTTGGCGAAATCACCTGGTACTGTGCTGCGGCTGCCGATCCGATGTTGGTATTCACTTTGAGGGCAGTCGTCCTAGTCTTCGATTCGGTCTTGGACCTCTTCGACTTGCTCTCGTCCGCAGCTCCTTCGTCGGATGAATACTGATAGGACGACGTATCGCTTGCGTAGTCATATTCCTCATCGTCATCGACGTCTAAATCCACATCGTCGACGCTATGAAGCTCATGTTCCAGCTCCATCTCCACTTGTTGATCCGACACAGCATGACTCATCTCCCTTTCGTGGAACTTTTCTGGCGTTCCTGAAAATGCGATTCTCCCAGAAACTCACTTGCTTTTTATATCGGAATATGATGTCGACGTTAAACCGTTAAAGTAGTTTAACGGATCTTCCAAAATTAGGTTTAATTGCACCTTCGATACATTCGTGTTCCTCCGCACTGTAAATTTCAAGAGGATCTGCTTCTCTTGATACTGACTTGGGTGTACCAAGGGCCCACGACGAATCTGACGTACTGTATCTACCGTACCGGTAGCTGATGCCGGGTTCCTAATGTTAGGGAGAATATATAAACCAAAGGCAAAGAAAAAACATAATCGCGTTTATCTATAAAACGTATCGTATCCGCTTAAGTACGCATGGGATTCCAACGTTACAATGCACCAGTAGCGGCAAGGCCATGCCGCGTTCCGTAGACGAGGTACATGATGGATGCGAGCAGAACCCATCCGGCCATCATCAGAACAGTATAGCCTGGCATTTGTACGACGAGCAGCCAGTTGAAGTAGATCGCAATGCAGGGCACATACGGCACGGCCGGGCAACGGAACAAGCCCTTGCCTTCGTCGCCTAGGTCTTCATCCTCAAAGTGGGTCGGGTGGTTGACCACCAGGATCGCCGTCACTGCCATCATCAGCACCGAGCACGCAGCAGCCACAAAGACTCCCGCCGACGTCATGTAGTTTGCATATGCTTCGGCGCCTCGACCTAACCATGTTCATATGATGATCTCTAGCGTTCATTGACCATTATCACGTACTTGTGGCAACGATCGGAGCGATAGCGCCATGCTGCCAATGTAATGCACTGAGGAACGACGTGAGACCAAACAGTGTCAGCACAAATGGGAGCTGCAGCCGCCATTTTCCCACGCGAAGCTGCGGACTACCTTGGCCATACCGCACGACAAGGAGCGACAGGTTGGTCATGTTGAACGCGAGCAAAATGCCTAGCGAGATGAAGTTCCACAGCACTTGGAACTCAACAAACGTCGCAAACGTAATGAGCACCACCCCCGCCACGAACGTCCCCACTCGGGGGTTGCCCGACGCGTCCAGGCGGCCAAACAGCGGCGGCAACAGCCCATCCTTGGCCATCGCACACTATTTCATGTTCAGACAACTCCCGCTAAAGTACTTTTGTACCTGAACTCGGGGCTGCGCGAGAAACCCGATCAAAATACCCACGGGCATCGTCAGCACTTCGCCCGTCTCAACGATGGGGCTGGCCCAGTAGTACCCGACCTACACGAAAGTCAATTTGAACTTGAGTTTGACCTTGAATTAGTGTGGTTCGTACCGATTTGAATGCCTCACCATACGATTCCTGGACGTCGATAAGGTCATACCGCTGCATGCCGACCACCGACAGCGTCGCGAGCACTGAAAGGAGGGCGGCGCCGACGACTGTGCCCAGCACCGCGCGAGGAATGTTCTTGCGGGGGTTCATTGCTTCTCCCGCCAGGCAGCACACTTCGTCTACATTCGATCGATCGAGTAGTAGGTAAGTGTACTATATATATATATATACGTCGTAGTATACGAGGAACCCAACACATATTAAATATTAATAATATCGGAGATTGTGTTTTGTTCGTACCGTAACCAATGTACCCGTAAAAGCTTGCGCTCGCCCCGACCATGACCCCTGGCCACCCAAACACGACTTGGCCGGTGGCGGCGTTGACCGTGGACGGCGGCAAGAACGGATCCATGTACTCGACGTGGAATTGCGTGAGTCCTGCGATGATGATGAACAGCACGACTGCAATCTTGGTAACTGTGATGGCGTTGATGAGTCGCTTGCCGATGGCCATGCCGCCCAACACCACGAGGACGCACGCGGTCTAGAAATGATCAATGGAGGAAGGAACGAATGGAAGGCTACCATGAGAAAGCACGCGTAGAGATCGATGGACGTGCCCGGAGGCTTCATCCACGTTGGGCCGTCGACGTCGAACATGAGCTTCATCCACACGACAAACTTGGCGCTCCATGCGCGGGCATTCCCAGCACATGCGATACCGTATTCGAGGGTTAAGAGAAACCCGGCAATCACCGCGGGGTACTCGCCGAGGGCGTGGTACGCATACGCGTACGTACTTCCGTGCGTAGGAATCAAACCAGACAGCTCCATGAAGGCGCACCCTGTGAGGACACACCCCAGGCCCGCGAAAATCCAGCTCAGCACTGCTGCTGGACCGGCGTAACATCGAGCGATCTACGCACGTTGGATGAGATGGAAGGTATCGTTAGAGGACGGACCAAGCCTGCGGTGGCAAACACCCCGCTGCCCACGGTTCCACCGATCCCAATCATGAGCAAGTCGAACAGCGACAGCGATCGAACATGCACGTCCCGATGGATCTCATCTTGCAGCTGAGCCAAGGACTTCCTGAAGAAGGCGCGGGACAGGAATGACGACTGCCGCGGCGCCAATCCTGCCTTTTCCATCGCGTAGTACACAACCTTCCAACACTCGAACGTTTGACCTCAAACATGCACCACGTTTAATGTATTACACGGGTCAGTTTTAACATTAGAGCACCTGTATTTTGAAGTTAAACCTAAACACGCACCAAATTGTACAACATTATGCACCTATTTGACTAAATGAATTTCCGGATAATCTATGTCGACTACGGATAACATAACTTGTGGATTGTGTGTGTTGTGTGAGGATGCGTGCTGTAGTTTCGAGGAGACTGACAGCGACGATCACTTCGTTCGCTATCGAGACCTACGATATATGTCATGCGATGCATATGATCACCCCCGCAATGCGTGAGACTGTGGCTGCCAAGTGAGCAATTGGATGGAGCCCCACGGCATTGTCCCCAAGAGTCTACCGACAACATGCATATCTCGTCACGCCAAGCCACCTCCGATCGTACCGCAGTAGTAACCACGCCTGTTGTTCGTCTATGGGGAACTTGCCCATCGTTCGTATCGCGAGCAGCTGAAAGTAGAGCGACTATATCATCATAATTGCATCGTTAAAGACACCGTTGTGTTCGCTGCATTGCCAAAATGCCAAAATCCATGATATACACTCACGCGCCGCAGAATCGCCATGAACATGACCGCACGACGAACGAGCTTCGCCTTGGTCAGAAAGCTCCCCGTCTTCAGTATCACATTAGAGATTCATGCGATACTGAAGTCGGCGAGCTTTCAAACATCTCCATATCACGTGTTGAGATACAGTACCCTCTCAAGTGATGTTGTGTAAGTATCGCAGTATGTCAATGTGCTGTATCGAATATCGTCTTGGGCTCGACATGGTGGAGAATCACATCTTCGCCAAAGAAGTCGTCCATCTGCAGCACCCGTCGACCATATGCGCCACGAGCCCTGTCAAGATGTCAAGCATTATTATTATTATTACTTCGAAGTATTAGTTACGCTACATATATATATATATGTAGCGTACCTTGGAATAATGTGCATTTAGTTGGAAGTTTCGACTCTGGGGAGGGACTCAAGGGGCCCATGGAGCAGAAACGTATCCTCTGTAAGAGCTCTTACGGAGGATACGTTTCTGCTTCCATGGGCCCCTTGAGTCCCCCCCCCAGAGCATAAAGTGTACCCAAACTAATGAATATATATATTTGACAAGTGCAGACCATTTGAATCCACTCGCCCGCTGTATAGACACACAGTTCCCCTTGTAATCCTGGCGACAAATACCTAGTTTCCATGGTATTATCAACGTTATTAGTTGCCACACAATATGCAAGTTAAAAGGAGCCGTGGTTGCTATATATATATATATATATACCCCAAGACTCGGGCGAAGTGTTTGTGCAAGAACAGGTCGCGACTGTGCAAAACAATTCGCGCAATCGGACTGTCATACTGTAGTTCGAGGAATCGACTCCTTGTCAATGTATAACGTTCAAATGGCCCTACAAATGTGTAAAATACAACATATCTGCCTTAATACAGTATAATATATATAGCAGTAGTTGCCATTTGATGGTTGAATTCCGTGGTCGACTCGTCCAAACTAGAGACCAATCCGCACACAGACCCGACAATTAGCCAAGTAAATCATTCCTTCGAAATGTACTGCACATGACTGAATAATTCGGTCATTTGTTAGATCCTACAGAACGAATACGCGCCACACCCAATGGTCATACTTAGCATTTCGTAGAGTTTGTTCACCAAGGGCAATGGACTGAGCACCGTCAAGGTACTGCTGATCTCTCTGGCTTGGTTTAGTTGATCATGATCTTATGGGGTTCTCATCGTGATGGTCGTTGGAATACCCAGAGCTCATTCGGGTCGTTCGCAAACTCGCGGGGGTCTTCCAAGCGACTTGCATCCTGGCCAGATGGAATGCCATGCTGGGGTTACCCATCGCATTGTCTCAACTGGGCAAATACGCCCTTGTGATGGTACATGGGATAAATATATTTTTAGGTTTTAACTATAGATTTATTGAAGTTCTATTGTATAAGGTGGTGCTGGCCCTTTGCATGTGTGTGGGCGACGGTGCCGCAATTCGAAGCGCAAGAGAATGGCACAGCGTACAACTCGTCCTTTGCCAGTGACAACGCTGCTTCGCAATACATCGCCGCCCTCTGCTGGTACAAATATTATATATATTTTAGCCACCATCCTCCTCCGAATCAACGGGTTGCTCAGCGTACCTTTGTAAGGCTGTCGTTGCCGATGCGACTGCCGATGCTCATGCTTGCGTCGTGAAGTATGCTGCATAATCAGGGGTTGTCTTCCCGGAGTTTCTGTATTTCTTATCGCTTTTCATGACCTGGTGCATGAGGCTGGCTTTCGGCACCGAGTCCTCTATCTTTCGTATGGCTAGCCTCGCCTACAATAGGCCAACACCACACTATGACGCCACTGGTACTATGTTGTAGCGGTCGATGTGCTGGAAGCGAGCCGCCGCGTGTTCGATAGTGCGGCGAAGTGGCGACACAGTGGTATGGGACCAGAGGTAGGGAAAATACTATTTTTACTTATTCCAGTGATCGAGCAATAAATTATACTTACTTGTTGTATGTGTGGTTCAGGGTTACTTTTTCCAATTCGAGACCACCCTGAATGAATAATTCATTCAGCCACACAGGATGAATAATTTATTCGAATAATTCAAACAAAACCTCTCATTATCAATGTAGCAAACCTTCCCTCCAATACATTTGCGGCAACTTAAAGTAAACCCTACCCGCTGAAAACTATTTATTTCCAGAGGCTTGCGCATTTTTCGTCGAATGGTAATTGACTGAACCAAACTCTTCTGCATTATGATTGGGTATACAATTCGAGACTTTCGTGCGTTTCTATAGTGAAGTGCAATGAACTTTTAATAAAAAATTCCAGTCACGAGTTTCGAAGATCCATGGCTAAAACACAAAAATCGACGTATCTCGGCCCACAGTACGCCCCAAGCGATTTGGAGACCGTTTTTGAGCTCAGATCAAACTGCAGTTTTTGTGATTAATATACAAAACAACTTCCTACAAGTAGGCTACTCATCCTGTGCTACTCCTTCCATGACACTCTTGACGTCGTCGATACCCCAAAGAAAGGCGTTGGAATGAAGGAACATTTGTTCTTCGAAGTTGGACGGCAGCATACTCTGACAGCGGTCCGTCAAAGCCCATTTCGTCACTGAAAACAGGCGCTCGCACATGTTCGAGGTCGGTCGGAGGAACCGGCAGTCCATGAACCCTCTGCAAGACTGCTGCATCTTGCGCCGCTTCTTTGCACGAGACGCCATCGACATGCAATCAGCATCGGACTTCCGTCGTCGTCTGGATGATGTTGGTCAGTTTCTTCATGATTGCGTTGACGGCCACGAGCAACTCTTCCTATTCCGCCAGTACATCGCCAACGAACAAGTTGAAGCGGTGGGACGCGCAGCCAATCATAGGGGCATCGGCAGTGCGAGCAAAGGCACGGTTTGTCGAGCAGTTGTCACCAATCAACGCCACCACATTCCCGCGGTCCTTGGCGTACACGCCCAAAACAAAGTTAAGGTACTGAACATGTGCCGCTGCGCTCAGCGAGTCCTCTTCGTTCATTGGCGACATTGCCAAGAGAACCTTCTCGTACCCTCGGTGGTAATTATTGGGAAAGGTAGCGAACATAGCGACGTAGTGAGTCGAGCCGCTGGTCCATCCGTCATAGACGATTGCAAACGACTCGGGTAGCGTCTCGGATATCTTGCTTTCCATCCAGCGACACATGGCATGCTTCCATTTCATGAGTGGCTTCACGCTGATGGTCCCCAGAGTGGTAAAACGCCGGGCTATGTCGTTCTCACAGAATGAAAACGGCATCAGAGACGCCGTAATCCATGTCAGCCAGCCATGGACTGCTTGCACTGGCTTGGGGGTGGACGACGCGATTACACTTTGTTGGGTAGCTGGGTCCAAGGCGTCGAAGTGAACGAACTCGGGGTGCTCGCGTTCAATATGCGACATCAAATTGCTGTAGCCACTTCTATTTTGAGTCCGGTGTTTGCCGCACTTGCACACCCAAACGGAAATTCCTGGCGAGGTGCGTGTGAAATAGAACACTGCAAGGGGCTTGCCGCGGAGACGGTCGTGGTGCGTGGACATCAGAATTTGAATTGTTTTGATATTGAGCTGTTTATCGAGACTTTAATGACTGGTTCAGGACATTTCGAGGAAATGAATGGTAATGTGAATAATTCTGTGATAATGAATAATTGATTCATTTCTAGAGGCACCTCGCTAAACTTATTCGGACTTGGTCTCCAGCAAATAACTTATTCTCTCACCCAACCCAGTCAGAATAAATTATTCTATTTAAATAACTAAATAATTCGTGATAAAAATTACTTTTTCCCTACCTCTGTATGGGACGATGGGTGTCGAGGCTACTTAGCGCTACGCTACAAGCTAACGTCAATGAATTTTAAATACCCTATACAGAGTTGTTTAGGGTATTTCGTGGTTTTTCCTTCACGTCTTCTTTATTACTTACAAGTACGAGCAAAATATTAAATTGGATCGAATATTATTTTAAAGGCTATTAAATACCCTATACAGCGTTATTTAGGGTATTTCGTGGTTTTACGAGCAAAATATTAAATTGGATCGAATATTATTATAATACTATATTTCGAACGTAGCATTATTGCACCAGTGGAGCGAAAACTCTACCTTTTCGTGCATGTTGAGGCTGCGCGTGACGAAGGCTGCGCTCGAGAAGATAATAACGATGCCGAGACGACGAACCTCAAGCCTGCCAATCCATGGAACTAGCGCAGTTCCCTGTCAACAACCAGCATCAGTGCCCTCGTCTGCGGACCACCCACTGCCGCAACAGCAGCACTCAAAATCCACGCCGTTGGTGTCGGCGGCGTGGAAACCTCCTCGAAAAGAGGAAGGACAACTAGACAACGACGCCATAGACGATCCACGCGGTGGACCATTGAAGCTGGATGACCTGCAGCTGAACGTCCTTGCGAAATCGGATGCGTTTCTCGTGCTCAACAAGGTACACAGCGTCCTTACTTGCGGTGAATCACCTGACATCGATAGAACCCCGACGTCCGTCTCGACGGTGACTTCAACGTCACGATTGAAAAGGCCATGCATCGTGACTATCCCGAGATTGCCAAGTTCCGTTGGATCCATCAACTGGACTTTGGTACGCCAACTTGATGTTGCCGTTGCTCACAAGGACGTGATCGGTCTGTAGCAACGTCTGGCGTCATGTGTGTCGGCCTCACGAAAGAGTACGCTCGTCTCCATCTTGGTCGCGGCGAGTGTTCTCACGCGATCGTCCATGATACTCTGCAGGTCCACGGCGGCAGCGAGCGGTCTCTTTGCCAAAAAGTGCGCCGAGAAGGAGTACTTGGCGCTGGTTCACGGCACGATGCCATTCACTCCACCCCGTGGCCACAAATGTTGTACGCTGTCACGGGTACCCGACTTCATCCACGACAAGGACCACCCGAAGGTGATCCTACAGCACCAGCACAAGTTCACCAAGCAGTTCAAAGGCACGTGCCCATGATCGTACAACCGTTGCTGCGATCGTTTCACAGCAAGTTGCTTGTAGGGCCACGCACCGGTCCGTCCCTGTTTGCCATGGACCAAGGGGTGCTTCGGCGGAAACTCGCGGCTGCTGGCACCGCCACCACCATAGCCGACGCTACGTTTTTGGGTAAAAAGTGGAACGATTTATGCGACAACGTTCAGAAAACGTACTTTGATCGCGCCGCCGCCGACAAGTACGACCAGTGGCGCCAGAGTCTCTCTTTTACCCAAAATTTGGCTGACTTTTGTGCTAAGATTCGCCAAATCTATCGGTTGATTATTCTTTGTACTATATTGTATGGAAAAACGTGTCCTGTGGCGATTGATATCACACTAATTAAATTCTCACACTAATTTGACGTTGAGGACGGTTTCCTGCAATCGGATTGGCTAAATATGGCTGCCGATGATTCTTGTGTACATGTATTTGATTGGTTCGATTTATTCTCCATGTTGCTCCAGTTTAGTAGAAACACAGTACAATATTGTACTTTCGAGTGACATTTCATTGTGTTGTGGTTTCTCGTTGGAATTGAAATCGATTTGATTGGCTACTTGAGATGAGCTCAAAATTATTAGCCAATCAAAACCTTCTAAATGAAATTCAACCAATCAGATCTATTGCGGATCGGTTTGGTCGGCGCGATTCGATTGCACCCCCTCCCCAAATTTGTATCAAATCGACAATATATACAGTACATACAGTAACAAGGCTGTAGACTTCGTTTTGACGCCCAAGTGAAGGCGATGGAAGCGGAGACGCTACCCGTCCATGTGCGCTATGACTTGCCCCTGCTGCAGCCCCACGCGTTTGCCGCTGGACCCATCGGCACTTCCGCGTCCTCCCGCCCCCGATCCATGTCGGATCTCTCTTGTCCATCCAAACGCAGCCGACTCAACAACATGGCCTCCACTAGCGAACCCATGGGTTATATCTTTGACGATTCCATCTCACCTTCGACCACAAACTCGTTTCAAATGGAAATATCCCCCAATGGCAAAGTATGAAAAATCCTATTTCTTGGATGTAGTACATACTTGGCTAGACATAATATATATTTGTAATATATTTATGTGTGTGGTGAATGTATGTCGTGATGTAGATATCGACGACGGTGGCGTTTGTGCTGGGCCACGGGGTGGTGGAAGGACATCCGGTGACCAAAGTCCTCTTGCGGCCACTGAGCGGACGCCGCCACCAGCTTCGCTTGCATCTTAGCCATCACGGATACCCCATTGGTACATACATTATTGTACACGTATTAAGTAATCATTGTTAGTTGAGAACATCAACTACAGATGTACTATATCTATATATTAGAGGTTGAATCAATCGAGACTGAAGACCGTTGTAGTGGGCGACGTAACGTATGGCAGCGACGACGACTTGGCTCCGCGTATGATGCTCCATGCATGGAAACTGAACTTGCGCTTTCCGCCCGATCAAGTAACTATTCACAAAATGTCGTTCTTTTGCTACAAACACTGCCATTATTATTATTATCGTTATATATCAAAAGTATTATTACTATTAATAGTATTGATTTGGTACGAAATTCCAGACTCTATTCAATCAAATCACGCCAACCATATCATCGCTGATTGGCTCCACTATTTTTCTTTTGACTTTTTGCGGAATCGGGAAAGCCAATCAAATGTCGCGGCGAGATTTGTGATCGGGTTTACGAATCGCGAAAAATTCGGAAATTTGTGTATTTATAGCAAATTCATAATATTGCAAAGTGCGAGCATTCATTGCTTATTAATTACTTCGAACTCATGGTAATATTGTAGCAACACATGTACGGGTCGACGTATTTCCAATCGCCGGATCCGTTTGAGTCGATGGTTAAGACCCCCATGTTGTCCACAGTGCAATGGACGGTACAGCCACCTCCCGTCCTTCGACACCATCATGCTGCCACGTCATCGAAGAAGAAGAAAGCGTTGTAGAGCATACATTAAGCCAACTGGTCCAAAATGGTTTGCACGTCCATGGTAGATGGATGCAGCGAGCCCTAATAACAAAATAGTGTGGGTAGTACGACTTGCATTGACATCACAAGCTGAATATGGACACATGCATGGGAGTAGTGGAGTAAATATATATATATATACCAAAGCATCCGTGTAAATACTGAATGCGCTCTCAATCGCTGCCTTGGCCGAGTCGTGGTCGTTCATGTAAAAACTCAGCAGTCCCTACACGTCATACATTCATAAGTTTCCAGCTCGACACACTAAGAAGCATCGGAAGCAGATTCGTACCACGGTATACTGCACCTCGCCAGTGGCAATGTGGGTATCGCCTAGAATCTACCACCCCCGCCTCGTCACATTGCTGTTTCCTATATATCTGTATTGGCAAATCAACTGTACCTTGGTTCTGGTCGATAGCACTTGCTTTAGCATGGCCAAGCCTTCGTGGTAGATGCGTTCAGTGTTTGGGCTTGCGGTGTCCTTCGCAGCATGTGCCGGCAACGCGGACGAAGGACCGGGGTGGATGGTGCCATTGGATGCTCCCACAACGTCCCTGCCGCCGTCGTCGTCGTCGTCATCGTGACCACCCCGTTGGCGCCGCGTCGCCGCGGCCAAGTGCTTGAACCAAATTTCCACCACCTTGTCGTACATCCCGAGCGCCTCTTCAGTTCGAAACATCTTTTGAAAGATCGCGCCAAGGGTAAAGTACAAAGTCGACGTTTGAATGTGCTCGGGGCCGTGGATTACCGAAGCGTAGTACGCGCCGTTGGCTGCTTGTTTCACGGCTTCGTCAAACTGCTCGCATTCACAGTGGTACCGTCCAAACAACTTGCACACCACCGCGCGATGCACGAGCGTCTTGGGCTCGTTGGCAGCGTCGTCCTCGGCCGCCTTGACGATGTTCCAAATGCACAGCGCGAGCACCTCCTCCACTTGGTTCATGTGGCTCAGCTCAAGCCCCACTTCAGCCATGCACAAGTAGTACGGCACAAGACTGAGCGCACTCTTCCCATACACTCCCACGGCATCCTTGATGCACTCGACGATGGTAGCATATGCCCCTTGAAAGTCCTTGGCTATCATTTGACTTTCACATCGCGCCTTGGCACTGACCAGCGCCGCTTCGTTCCCAGATTGGAGCACACTGGCGTGGACGGGTCCAGATGATGACGCCGTCGTGAGCTCTTGGTTGTGCTTGGTAGGGGATACCGTCATGTTTCGGCGGCGACTAGACGATGATGGAAACTTCTTGTTGTCAATTGAAACCGCCAATGATGACTTTATCCGGAGTAACCGGTTGATAAAGTACCCAGGGTAACCGTTCGTTTGACAGTTACATAAATGAAGTGCATTTGGTGGATATTCGTAGGTCGCATGAGCGTAACGAAGTTAATCTACATCGTCGAGGCGACGATGACCCGAGCTTCGACGCTCTTGCGGAAGACGCCTGGGGACGAGACACTACGCGGGTCGAAGAAGGACGTGTGCGGCGTGCGGCCTTGGCTGTCCTTCGAGTCGTAGTTCTTGATCACGAGAACCTCTGAATGTGTCATCGAACTCCAGTACCACCACTGAACGGTCGGGTCGTATGTCATAAGAGACATGGCTCCAATGTTGCCATGAGCGAGCCTAGTCTCGGAATCCAGCAGCGCTGTCGGCGGACAGGTTCGCGCATCTGCCAGTGCCAGTGGCCAGTCCAACACTTTGGGCACTAGAGGTTGCCACACGCTCAAAATGCGCACGCGAAGGCGGCCGCTTTGGATGTCGTTTTGGATGTCGGGTGGGAACTTGGTGAGGAACGATGCGCCGGACGTGGGGGTGTGGTCGATGTGAATTAACGGAGATGGCCGTCGTTGGCTGTGTGCCGAGTTGTGCGGATTTGAGCAGCGTGTCATTGTTGTGAAGATCGATAGGCTTTCAGTAGATGGAATGAGTCCACGCACCACCGCATCCACGTGTGCCGTGACGAGTCTGAGTGTGTCTTCGACCAAGTCTGCGATCTCTCCATGCTCATCGAGCAGGTCCGTTGCCAAAGAAGGCACGTTTCCAAGTGGCACGAAGCCATGGAGGTCCAAGTCAAACGCACACTCTTGCCCACGCATGTCGAGTAACTCCACGACGTGTGGTGTGCTGACGATGTTGCCCATAGGTCCTGAAAATCTAGCTCTCTGCGGACCAAACGTCGAGTAAGGAAGGCCTCCGTCACTACTATGGGAGTAGAAATTCAGCGCCACTTGCAGTGTTCCGCCAACATGGCTCGCCCTAGTGTGACCCTTGAGTTCGTCACCCTTGAGTTTGTCGTCGTTGTTCGGCAACATCGGGGCCTGACTGCGAACGAGCAATTCACAGTCCACGACACACTGGCAGTGTGTCTTGTGCCACTGCTTACTGTTAAGCTGGCGTTATCGTTACTGCTGTGAATCTCTACAACCTCGCTACAACCACGCCGCGACATTTGATTGGCTAACATATAAGGACGTGGATATGCAAATTATACCCAATCAGCGATAAGAAATACAATCAAATGTCTCGGCGAGGTCAGTGCGAAAAAATGGAAAACTGTGTGAGATTCGATTATGACGTACAGTACATGCGACAGCGTTTGAAGGAGTTAAGGACCGATACGACTTCCAATATCAGTTGGTAGACGTCGACGAAGACTCATCGTAACGGGACTGCGGATGCGCTTCTAGTCAAGCGGCTCATGCTGGGGATCGAGGTCAAGAACCGTCGAGGTGTCCCATCAGGGTCAAGCGTTGGGCCAACTTACAGTATGAGTGCCAGACTTAAAACCCTTCGGCACTGCTACCCCATGAGCTTATCGACAGACCTGAAAAACCACTGGGAGTTTACCTGGTTCAAGACGATCATATGTGACGGCAAGTGTGGTGATCAAGTACCCAAAGCACGCGGTGCATTTCATTGTGGCAGCGGTGGCGTAACGGAATCATGCGCCGTTTTCAGTTCCATTCATTACCCCTCCGATGAGAAAGCTCCGCGTGGACGACTTCTTGTCCATGCTGAGCGATGACGCCGACTAGGTCATGGAGCAGTGGGAGTTGATGGCGGACGAAGTGGAGCCCCAGTTCTTGACACATCAACAGAAGAAATACGTGCAACGCCTGGTGCAGTCGATGTTTTGTCATGCCCACTTGTACAGTC